>NC_056728.1:1881177772-1881357772 GCF_019279795.1 Protopterus annectens | reverse complement strand
TTAACAGGGACATGGGGGATTATTAGAGGGGCAAGCCTTTTGTATCCCATAAGAATGTCAAGTTTGTAAGTTCAGAAACTATATCAACCCCACATAAAAGGAAAAGACATAGGTCTAGACTAAAAAACTCTAAGAATAGTTATAGTGGGACTACAGGTGATGAATCATCTTCCACCACTGAAGTAGAACTTTGTTACTACAGGGCTCCCCTACACCTAAAAAATGCAACATTAATAACCCTTTAGGCATAGGGATTGAAGAAAACATAGGAAAAACAGACAATATCAAAATTTTGCTCAAGGTAATGATACCACGGTAAATAATATATGTAATGTGCATAACATTTCTGCTGTTGAGTTGACTGATGTTCAGAAACAGCTTTTGAATAAAGATCTGAACTATGTTCCTGGCTTTTTTGTGGGAGAAGACACTTTTCCTAATGATGTTATTGCCTTTTCCCATCTATTTAATCTTAAATTACATTTTGGTATTGATGAAGGGTCTCAAAGATCTACTGAATTTTGGTCCCATAAGTCCACGGATATGTCCCCCATGAATAAACATGTTTCTATCTCTTAGGACTGTGTTCTTAAAGATTTAACATTTCAGGATGAGTGAATCAAAAATTTTGCTGCATAATTTATCATAGATAGAACAACAGGAACTTATTAACTTGAGGAACAATACGAATATTGTCATCCTTCCAACTGATAAGGGTGGGGCAGTGATTGTGATAGAGTGGGCTGCTTAGTTTGCTGAAGCCCAAAAACAACTACTTGATGCTATGTATTGTATGCATATGCCTTTGGGTCCTACTATTTGATTTAAGCAAGAAATTGATGGGTTTTTACAGAATGCTGTGGAGGAAGGTATTATTACTGATTCTGATTTGTATCATTTAACAGTGGTGGTTCCCCAATGGCGGTATTTATACTTATTACCCAAAATTCAGAAAAATCTTAGGACATCACCAGGGAGGCCCATTGTTTCAGGCAGAGGTTCTCTTACTTAACCTCTGTCTGTCTTCCTGACACAGTATTTACAACCCTTGTAAAAAGTTGTTAGATCTAGAATTTAAAATACCACACAGTTTCTTAAAATAGTTTCGGGGATGCAACTGGATCCTGAGTGGCTGTTATGCACTTTAGATGCCACGGCCCTTTATACCAATATACCCTGTTGGGCAGGTTTGGAGGCTTTGCAATACTGGTTGAATAAGGCAGATTTATATCCTCCTGGATTTAACACTCTTTTAGTATGTCTTGCAGAACATGTCCTGCCCAAGAATGTGTTTTATTTTCATGGGGAATGTTACTGGCAGGTTAAAGGGACCGCTAATGGGGCATCTTTTGCCCCCATTTATACGGACCTATTTATGGATTTTCTAGAGGAGCAATTGATTATGACATCAATCATAACATCGTCTTGGGGGAGACTGATATATGGAGGCAATATTTGGATGACTGTCGGATGGTTTGTTGGGCTGATGGGGTTTATTTACAGGACTTTGTCCAATATCTTAATGACAATAAATGGGGTATTGAATGAATGGTTAAATTGTGATGTTAAACAGATCAACTTTTTGGATGTTACCATAACCAGGAATTCAGATGATACTCTTAGTAGTCAGGTTTTCCGCAAACATCCCAAATATAATAGCCTATTACATGCTACTACCCTCCATCCACATCATATTGTTAGAAACATACCCAAATCACAATTTTTATGGATTAGGCGTATATGCTCCTCTGATGATACCTATGAATATTATCAAAATGACCTTATTCATAGATTTCAGGTCAAGGGTTATCGGTATGATGATGTTATGTCTGCCAGTAACTGGGCTTCAACACAAGATAGGTTGGATTTATTGGAGTATAGAGACAGATCTCACCAGAATGCTTCTAATATCAGATTAGTTACCACTTTTGGGCGGAAAATTAATATCCTTAAGCATATTGTGGATCGACATTGGAATATTGTACTAGCTAATGATGCACTGTCTGAATTTCTTGCATGCAGGTATATGTTTTCTTTTCGCAGGGGTCAGACTCTGGGTTCCCACTTTAGCCACTATGAATACTGGAGAGGTTTTGTACCATCTAGTCAGCAATTGACACTCACTGGAGACAAATTTATTGGCTCTGCCCCTTGTGGGCATAGCTCTTTTTGTAAATTTATGCTTAAGTCCAAACAGTTTTCTAGCAAAAATGCTAGCATGATTTATTATATTACATTTTTTGCCAATTGTAGCATTGACTGGTTAATCTGTCTGGTGACCTGATTGTGTTCTGCTTTTTACGTTGGTCAAACCTCCCATCCACTCTGCATACGTATGCCAGAACACATGACTGACATTAGGAATAAGAGGATTTCTAGTGCCCTATATAGGCACACTGTTAAACATGCTGCTGCCACATTTAGATTTATGATTATTGACAAAATTCAAGGTGATAGAACTAATAAACTAGGTTGGCATACTACACTTAATAAAAAGGAACGAAGATGGATTATTAAGTTAGGAGGGCTTTTGTCCCCAGGTCTTAATGATCATTTATGATGAAACAATGGGATTGTGCTTGCCTGTATTTCTTAGTATATAAGTGCTTGCTGTATTTATTCTATTGTTGTCAGTGAGGAAGGCAGTTTTTGCCAAAACCGGTCTGATTCTTGGGTGCAGTGCTTTGCACTTTACCTTGTTGATGTTGTTGCCACTATATAATATATTATTATATTTCCACTCGTTTGGTGCTGGCCTGTTTTTCTTTTGATATTTACCCTTTTGGCCATTGCACTTGCCATACTTGTCTCAGGAAACCAAAGAACCCAGAGAAAACCCACACAAACACAGGGAGGACATGCAGACTCTGCACAGAAGGCACTCAAGCCGAGAATCGAACTGGAGAATAACTTGCTGTGAGGAGACAATGCTACCACTGCACCACTGCACAGTCCAAGTAATAGTAATAACTACTTTATAACAGTAAATAAATAGTTGAAACAAAGCCAGTTTTAGTATTTATAATGGTTGTGTCAAGAAAATTAATCAAACAAAACATGCTGGAGAGTCAAATATGTTTCCCAGAGATTGCCCTCCTGTTGAACAGGCTTCCCATCAATATGAAGCTGAGTTTGTCTATTACCCAGTTTAAGCACAACCTAGACAAGTGGATGGGGAATATGACATTACACCAGGGCTGGCTTCCACATCCCTTATAGGCAGAGGTGGCTTATAAATGCCTGGCCCTCAATGTCCTATTTGGATACAAGACATAATTATCTTGTCAGAAAAACTTGTCTAGGCTTAGAAAGGCCCCCATGGTCATCAGCCTATTAACAGTCTATGAATCTATGAAATTAATTTAAAAGGTTTGTATGTTTTTATGCACCTTAGAAAATAACTAAATTAGAAGTTAAGCGATATTCATATAACTTGGAATCATATTACAGCTATCCCTCCTCTAAAAAAAGTGCATACATTTTTCATTTTGTTTTACATAAATTCACACTAGACAGTCCTTAGTTTAAACCAAACAGAAGAAGAAGATGATAGGTTTCTTATTTCATGCACAGCATAGTTAGCCACCCTTCCCTCAGAAAAATGAAAACAGGAGTATACATGCTTCAATTTATGTAAGCAATAATGCCCAACAGGGTGTGTGTTAATGTGTAATTAATGGCTCCCCAGGGGTGTTATGAGGTCCAATGCCATGGTGGAGACCTACATCCCTGGAAGAGCATTAATTATACATTAACACACATACTGGAGGGCATTGGTGAAATTAGTTCCTCCACCTAATGTTTCAAACTTTCTGTAGTATATGTCAGTGGTGTTGGAGAAAACATTTTATATTAAAAATCTATAAAAAAATATAGTACTTAAAAAAAGAAAAGTAAAACACAAAATTTTTACAGAGAGCTCATTCTCTGTCTGTCTCTCTCACTCTCTCTCTCTCACACACACACACACACACACACACACACACACACACACACACACACACACACACACACACACACACACAGTCTCTTCTGCTTTCACACACATGCATATACACACACATTCTCCTCTGGTTTCATACTCGGACTCACTCCCACAAGCATAACTCTCATCCTCTTAGTACACAAAATCTGGACAAAGCCAAAAATAATTGGGGGGCAACTCCCCCCCCAAAAAAAAATAGGGACAGATTTTAAATATTGCTCTTATAAACTTAGAAAGTCACTAGAACAAAAAGGTCTTGCATTACAATGCATTTTCTGCCTGAAACTCAAATGCCTGTCATTATTTAATGAATTCACTCCTCACTGATATGCCACGAAACTTCAGAAAAAAACAAATATTATGAGGAACAGACAAAAAGTATGAGGCAAAAATTTGGACATTCTGTGAAAAGTTGGACTGTTGAGCGCTATGACACAAGACCACTTTCTCTCTTGACCTTACATACACACACAGTCTCCTCTGTTTTATACATCCATTCACTCACACAAGATTGCTTTCACTCTCTCTCAGTCTATCTCACACACACAGTCTCTTTGGCTTTCATACAGGCATTCATTCACACAAAATCGCTCTTTACTCTCTCTCGATCCCACATACACAGTCTCTTCTGCTTTCATACACGCATTCACTCACACAAGATCATTCTCACTCTCTCTTGTTCTCTCTTACGCACAGTCTCCTCTGCTTTCATACATGGATTCACTCACACACAGAGAAAAATAAACACACTCGTACAGATAGATACACACATACACTTTTTTCTGTTTATTTTTTTTTTACACTAACTAAACAGAATAAGTGCTGCTTAGCAAGTGTAAAGTAATGTCAGCCATACATTTTTTTTTCAGTCTGAGCTTTACAGCAGCTAGATATACTGCTGTGAAGTGGTGGACTTAGGTTCATAGGTTCATAGGCTGGTACTAGGCTATCAGCCCTAGGGCCTATACAAGCCTAGCCATAACAATTCCTTGGCTATTTCTTCCCACACTATTTACTTCCCTAGACCCCTGTCTAGCAGGGTGACTGACGTGATCACCAGGGTGAATTTCCTTTCTCCCATCCAATTGTCAAGGTTCCTTTTGAAGAGGGCCAAAGAGGCACTCTGCTTGACATGTATGGGTAGTCTATTCCAGAGTCTGGGGAGTCTCTGGGTCAAGAACCTATCCCTCCAGCATGTTTTGTTTATTGTGATGACAAGGTTTAGATCCCTGGAGTGTGTGGCTCTAAGGGATTGGGATTTCTTTAAATGTAGCATGTCCAACAGCTCTGTGTTTGACATGGCCTTGTATGTTAAGCAGAGATTGCCTCTGAGTAGACTATATGCGACAGAGTATAGCTGTTTTTTTTTTTAAGGCGGTCAGCGTAGAGCATCTGCTTTAGGCCTGTGATTCTTTTAATGAGGTATTTCTGTGGCCTTTCCAGTTGTTGCCAATGTCTTGAGAGGTACATACCAAAAGGGGCATTGTATTCTATAATGGGTCTACATACTTGTTTTTCAGCGGGCATTACTGGTACATTAATACCCTGCTGGAGAACGTCTGTTCTACAGTCAGGGTGCTGATGTACAGTTTGCTCATTGTCTAATACACATTAAAGCATATCAGCCAGACTTTATAGTGAACACACGAAAAGTTAGTTTTATCCATAGCACAGCTAGCCAAGCCACTCTACCCCTCTCCCAAAAAAGGAATAAAATCCAATTATCTGTCAGCACATTTAAAAAAGCATTTACTTTCAATCTGGAAGTCCATAATTCCTAGGGCTGACTATTGACTTAATGAAAATAAATTAAATTACTGTCTCTAACTTGCCTAACAAAGAACTGTGGTTGCACTTCTAACTTAAAATAATGCAAGTTCCTCTTGCGTATGCTTCTTCCAGGCTTCCTTCTGCTGAAAAAAAATGCTCACATCATACATTTACACATATGCACACATACACACACATATATATATATATATATATATATATATATATATATATATATATATATATATATATATATATATGAATATATATAATATATACATAAACTATATATATATGAATATATATAATATATACATAAAATATATATATATATATATATATATATATATATATATATATATATATATATGGGTCTAGTCGAGAAGTCGAGATGATCGAAGTTTCAGAACTTTGAATATTGTATGGTTTTGAAACATTGACCATCAAATCAAATAAAAAAGAAAAAAACAGTTTTCTTTCACATTTTTCAGGGGGCAAGTGCCCTATACCCCCACACCCCCTACTAATTAAATATACCAACTCAGAAATCACTCTAAAATGAGGTAAACGGTAAATTTCCCACTCCACACTGTTCAAAGTTCTGAAACTTTGATCATTTGAAGTAGACACACACACACACACACACACATATATATATATATATATATATATATATATATATATATATATATATATATATATATATATATATATATATATATATATATATATATATATATATATATATATATATATATATATATATATATATATATATATATATATATACATATATATATATATATATATATATATATATATATATATATAGGGTCTATATTAGAACATCAACATTTCAAAACTTCAAATGTTCTGATATCAACCCGTATTCAGCGAAAGCTGATAATATTGAAGCGACAAAAAAACACATTTTTTCCTAGGGAAAGAATTCGGTTGTCCGTTTCTGTTGCTTCCATATTTTCAACGCAGTGGTGGAAAGTTACGGGTCGGGTTCTGGTAAGTGTGTGATTGAGCGCGGGTTAGGTTAGTTTGGGTTAGGGTGTGGGTTACGTATGTGTTCGATTGTGTGGACGTGAGGGTTAGGGTGGCTTAGGTGAGTTAGGGTTAGGGCGTGGGTCAGGTAAGTGTGCGATTGTGTGGACATGAGGCTTAGGGCGGGGTAGGTAAGTGTGCGATAGTGACAGACCTTAGGGTTAGGGTCTGGGTTAAGGTAAGTGGATAGTTAGTGGTGTATGTATAATTTAGTGTAGGGTTAGGTGTAAGATTTTAGGTGTATGTGTGTAGATTGCTGTTTGCTTGGTGTGCTTGTGTTGTGTGTATGTGTTTTGAAAAAGCACATTTTCTCCCTAGGAAAAAATTCACTTTGAATGTTGTAATATCGACCCCTATTCAGCAAAAGCTGAAAACATTGAACATACAGAACAGTGAATTTTTTCCTAGGGAAAAAATTTGCTGTTTCAAAACATATACATGAAGTCAGAGATTTACAGACTTGAATTGAATATGGTTTGTGTACTCATGAAGTAAAGACTTAACATGGACACAGAGAAGAGTGTGACATAGAGGAATGAAACCCTGACTATGGCCCTACCAACCTGAGTTCAGTTGAAGACTTGACTTGACTGAAAAAATGGCAGGGCGGGATGTATGTGCCACCTGGGAAGGATGGCACTCATTGATGACAGTACCTAAGGGTCGTTGTGGTCTGCAGAGAGGAGTTTTCCTCGGACATAGTTGATGAGCATGGGAGGCAGCGAAATAGAAAGTAGATAGGGCTCAAAAAAGAACTCCCCCAGATGGAAGCATAGGTTGCATAGCCCCTGGGACACCATTTGGATCTACGACTGGCCCTAGCAAATACTGGAGTAGTACAGGGGTAGGAGAATGAGTGGTAGTCCTGGCATGGCTATGGGGCACTGGACAGTACAACAGTACTATGAGGTCTAAAGGGAGATCATAGATTTACCCCGAGGGTCATCTCTGTGTCACTTCTAGACAGAGGCACAGTAAACTAAACCCTAAATGGGCACAGTATTATCATTCCAGGGGGTGGTGGAAGCCACACACACTCTGGCTAGGCTTATAAATGCCCTAGGGCAGATAGCCTAGTATAAACCTATGAACCTATGAACCTATGAAACAAATGGACACAGAACATTAGTTAGTAGATTCTTGTGGCAAAAGATTCACAGGCTTATGCAGCAGTTTGTTATGTCTCATATGTAGAGCACAGTGTGCACTGATGCAGTTTTGTAAAATGCATACACAAACAAACTAAAATGTTAAATTTGATGTTTTACTATATGCTGACTCATTTATTAGCTTATAAAAGATTATTAAAACAAGTGTAGAAGTCACATCAGTGATTCATGCATTATAAAAAGTGATAGTGGAACTGAGGCAAATAATTACATGACAATTAAAATGAAGAGAGAACATGGTCATGATTGTCAAACAAACTGGTTCTATAGCATGGGTTAACAGCATTTTGAAAATGGTCAAATCTGTTGCACTTTTGTCCTGACTCACAGGACTTGGACAGAACTATTCTGAGGGAGCAATACACTTTGAACACAGTTGAAGAAGTGGTCACACTGATATCCAGTGCTTCTTGTAGATCAGTTTAGTCCCAGACAGTTTGTCAGTTTGTCATCTTTTAACTAGGGAGGTATACATGTCTTTAAAAGCTTTTTGAAATTTTGATAGCTACAGATGCGTTTCCCTGGGCTGTATCACAGATTGTCCCTGGAGGGTGGTGCAGATATAACAAGCTGGTATGGGCTTATTCTATAAAACAACAATATATTTTACTATAATAACTAAGTGGCTGACTAAGAAACTGTCTGAAATGTAACAAAGATAAATTTTGATTATATGTAGCTAGCATTAAGTATGAATGTTCAACTTTGGTTATATGTAGCTAGCATGAATTAAATGCTCAACATTTCTTATTAATTATGTTAACTACACTAATTAATCTGCCCCCCAAAATGTAAAGTCAGTGATCATGACAGAACTCAGATAAACACTCCCTATTGAGATTTTTGAGTATGGTTCTATATATATCCAAATTTATACCATACATATCTGTGAGGATTTCTCCATTAATTACTTGAATAGGACATACTGTGGCACCATAACACCCCCAAGACAGTTAGTTCAGAAAAAGCAAATGATTAAATCACTGGCACTATAATACAGTAATGTGTCCAATCTAATAATATTTCAGATTGATTTTTGGCACTGCAATGGTGTTTTCTTAAGAAGAATAACTTTTAGTGAATGACTCTAAATCTGTACTGAATGTTCACATCTTGTATGCTCTTATTTATTTATTTATTTATTTATTTATTTATTTATTTATTTATTTATTTATTTATTTACAGTTTGATGACTGGGGAAGTCCACTGTGCCCAGGGAGCCCATTTTCAGTGGATGCCCGAGGAGAAAAGCTCCACAGAACAAAGTACAGTTAAAGATACAGCAATGTATACAAAACAGTTACAAATACAAATATTTAAAATAGGAGACAAATTATGTACAGTAATAGCATAGAACAAAATTTCTTGTGGATTTCAAGTACAAATGCATTATAATTTATGTACAGTAATTACATAGAACAAAATTTCTTGTGGATTTCAAGTACAAATACATTACAATGGGAAAGAGAAAACATTATTTACAATATTTGCATAGAACAAAGTATCACATGGATTAGCAGTTATTGAGAATGAGCAGAGCTTATAAGAATCCTGGATGCACAAGAGGTAAAAGAGCTAGGTTGGAAGAATACAGTTACATTTGAAACTTACTGAAAAAGAACTAATAGCTTCAGTGTATGAATATGACATTTTATGATTATGTTTATGGCAAGTAATTTGAAAAATGTATTCTAATTTGCATGCTGCTTCTATTCTGTGCTGGATACAAAGTCTTCCTAAGGCACACAGTCTTGCTGTGCTGTTTACTGCTGAATCAGAGACACAGAGCTTTGCATGACTCCATCTATAGTCTGTTTAAAGCACCAAGCCTTTCAAATTGCACACTGATAAAGAAATATACTTTGCATTTATAAGCACAGTTACAGATAACTTATTTTTATAACAAATGACACATGCTCTTTCTGTCAGATTGTAGCATATATTTACAAAGTTTTCCTTAATTACAGATATGAATGATGACTTCTACAAAATACCTCTCTCTGTCCCTCTCTCTCTCTCATAACTGAAAAACTACAGTTGTTATATAGAGTGCTAGTCATGCACATAGATTTTGTTATTTCCTCTTGGTATCTTTTTTGACCTTCTGTGGGAAGTCGCATAATGTCTGTTTTTAGACTTTTCTATTGTCCTGTCAGCAGTTGTGCTGATGTGAAAATGCACAAATGCATGCAATCAGAATAATAGAAGTATGAAAGGAAACATCTGTTCTGTTCCTATTGAAAAAACATCATGTAGTGCTGAGTTTAGATATTTGTTCTGCAAACATGAGAAAAGCATGTGATACTTGCTTTCAAATATTGCTTTGTTAAGCTTTTAAAGAGAAGCCTGTCTGTTATATATATAGTATGAATACCCATTTTCATTGCTAAACTCTGTACATATATTCAAGCAAACTTTTAATTCTATGCTTTATCTTTCAGCATATTTACAACAGAATTAATTTCAGCCTTATATTCATAATCTCTAACAATTTCCTTTTTTATAAACATACTCAAAACACTTTATACTGATATGTATTTTTGATCACATTATATAGAAAATACATTAAGAAACAAAACCTTTAGTCTTTTTTTGATACAAGTCAAAATGCAATTTTACATAGTTAATACAATAATATTAAGTATTACTACCAAAACTGAATGTATTTAACAACTTTTTCATTTGCAGACCATTCTGTGAAAATATTTCATTAGTTATGAGCTGTGTCTGCTTTAGTTTTATTATTTAGCTTGATTCATTTATTCTTTTGTAATTACAGAATTTAATTTATGACTTAGAACTGTTCCATTAACTCTTTGCAACTGTTGAATTAACTATAAGAGACAGGAACCATGTGCTACTGCAAGCATTTATACACTGCTGAAAATATACAGTTTCAATGTAATTTTAACCATCACATTTCTAAACTGCCCATACACTTTAGTTGACAGTGAAGTATGCACTGAAGAATGCTATTTACATATTAGTCTATTAGCTGTATGAATACAATATTTTAATATAATTCTTTAACTGGGATAACCAATATTAGTACAGATAAAATGATGGTCCAAAAAACAATGATAAAACTGCAACTTGAAACCAGTGATAATATTATAACTTGACAAATTACTTTTGAACTTATTACAATGTATCCTGTACAGTATGTATTTACACAGACTGTTTGCTATTCATACATTTCAATTTAGTAGGTAACCTGGACCCATATTTTTTAAACATGGTTTTTCACACATATTCATTACTAGATATTAATTTAATTTGTATTGAATTCTTCTGCATTTGTACATACAAAGACTATAAAGTACATTTAGTCTAATCTTACAAATTTAATAACATTAATATTAAGCAAAATCTTGGAGAATGTTTATGTCTCTTTAGAAATATCTAGTAGAATTGGCACCAAAGGCATATGTCCTGTTATTTTAAACTAAATACTCATCAATTAGAAACATTCATGCTTTTTTATACCAACATGTTTTTCCAAAAACATATTAAAAATAGTGACCATTCTTGTTCAGTTTTTTACATATCTTTACTCTCTCTTGTATAGCTGTAAAAAAGCAATTTAAACAGGTTGTAAATACAATTTAATACTAAACAATACAATAATAACTAGCATAAAATATCTTGGACTTTCAAATTTAATCATTTTACCAGTGTTTCTTATGCACTAACACCTGTTTTTTTTCCTTCCCCCCTAAAAGACTATTGCCAAGAAGGAACGAAATATTATTTCTTTCTGTAGCTCTATTTCACACCCTTGTGCAGTACTGCTTATACAGTCGGTGTAAAACTGAGGGAGTGCCCTTCCCCTGTAGTATACTGCAGTATTGTTTATTTGCTTTATGCTGTGAGAATAGAATGTATACCAGCCTAATACTTTGGTTATGCATTTACTCTATTAGATTATTAAACTATAGACCTTTGTCTGAATTGATCATTTTTTATAAAGCTTTTGCTGTTTATTACCACTAGTAGGTATTTATACCTTTCTGCATAATTTATTTGAACTGTATGTATACCATAGCCTATTTGCTGGCTGTACTTGATGTAACTAAGTTTTTTACTTTTAACATTTACTTGCAAACAGAATATTAGTGACATCTATGCACAATTGTGACATGTTATTACAATTACCAAATAATGTTGCATGTGAATCATTTAACAATTATGTTTTAATAACAATAATGCTTTAAGAAAAACTCAAGCTACTTGTCTGGCAATCAGTCTTGTTGTTTATCTTGTTTTTACAACATTTCCTGTAACTATTTATCTAGTCTGGGAAGGTCTGAGTTCTCATTTTATACTCTATAAACTATAGTTAACTTTTTTAGCATTGTTTTTTAAATTATCTATTAATGCACTTACAGTTTGAAATTAGAATGTAGTTGTAAAACATTTAGAAATATAATAAGTATTTGTGATTTGTATAACTATGCATTTATACTACATAAATATGCATTATTTTACAATTAGCCTACATGAATTTCAATATTTTTATTTAACTGCCCTACCATTAATTTTACAAAAACTGTTTGACTAATACCATCTGTGATTTTATTTCTTTTTAAAATTCAGAACTTTAACTGTTTGGTGTGCTGTTACTATACAATTATAAAAAAAATTGTAAAAAAACAAATAGATATTAGCTTAACTAACACATTTATACTTACATTATTTATATTTGCTGTTGTCTGCCTGTTATTCTTGTGCATTGTACTTCAGATAAAAAGAAAATACATGTATGTCAGTTTCATGACTTTAAATCTTTACGCATGTCAGTCTTGTGACTTTAAATCTTTACTCTTATTAACTATTTTATTTAATTTTTATACACTAGAACTGTTTTGTGTACCTTTTGACTATGCTATGATAATGGCAGTCATTTGTTTTACTTTACTGTAGTACTGATAAATGTATTGCTTTAAACATTTGAAAATGATTTGTCCAGATTCTACCATCCTACCACGTATGCTTAACCATCTTCAAAACATAAACATATTATAAAATGTATTTCTTTTGTACAAATCAGCTGTAGTTTCCTGTTCTTTTTAAGCTCAGCTGTTATATGGAGGTTTAGTTAATTTATTTTCTTTACAATGCAACTGCTGTTCAAGACTTTCTTATAATGTTGCATGGTCTTTCGGATATTATTCAGTAACCTGTTCTGCTGAATCTAAAACTCCTATGCACTTTTGAAAAGATGTATGTATAACTTGTCTAAGCTTCCTGAACTCATCGTGTCTGTCTTTTAGAAGTTTATTACATTCTTTTGTAACAAAAATTTACTAGAGGTTCTATCAGTAACTGATTTGACTGTTGTTGCAACTCTGAAATAAACCTTTTACATCTGGTGACAGAACATGACTGTCTAACATTTGAATATAATGTCAGCATATTAACTTTTTCTGGTTCTTTACCATTAAAATTTTTGTCTGTACAGTCTAACCTTTGAATAGTGGCATGCACTGTATTTTTATGACATTGTACACACAATAAACATTTTTTATACCACACATGATTTTGTTTCAGATACCAGTCAAATATTGTAATCCATTTGCATAATGCCTTACTATTTACTTGACCTAATAAGGTTTTACATATGCTGTATATACATTTCATTCTGTTATTATTTTTATTATTACCTCTATGGCATTCATACCATATGTAACACAGAAAAAAATTCTTACCGGTCAACAGAGAGGCAGATGGCCAAGCTGCTTTATTGTAGATGGTTGAAAAGTCTCTGTAGTCACTTGTGAAGTTGGTACAGCAAAACTGGCAGTTTCAGTCTTACAACTTTGTATTGTACCTTTTTTGGAGAATTTATGACACTGCTCACCTTCCTTCACTGACGTCTAATAAACTGTATTATTGCTGCAAAATGCAGAAAACTGTAGAAATCTGAAGTACTTCACATAAACGCTAGTTACTGTGCTTTTACAAGAGTGACCTTATACAAGGCATTACCCACTCGCTCCCCCTGTTTTTGGATACAGGCTAGGAATGTTTGTTAGGGTCACGATTAAAACATGTACTTTCATTTGCACGCTGCTTCTATGCTGTGCTGGATCCAAAGTCTTCATAAGACACACAGTCTTGCTGTGCTGTTTACTGCTGAATCAGAGACACAGAGCTTTGTATGACTCCATCTGTAGTCTGTTTAAAGCACCAAGCCTTTCAAATTGCACACTGATAAAGAAATATATTTTGCAGCTATAAGCACAGTTACAGATAACTTATTTTTAAAACAAACAACACGTACTCTTTCTGTCAGATTGTAGCATATATTTACAAAGTTTTCCTTCATTACAGATATGAATGATGACTTCTACAAAATACCTTTCTTTGTCCCTCTCTCTCATAACTGAATAACTACAGTTGTTATATAGAGTGCTAGGCACGCATATATATTTTATTTCCTCTTGGTATCTTTTTTTGGCCTTCTGTGAGAAGTCACATAATGTCTGTTTTTAGACTTTTCTATTGTCCTGTCAGCAGTTCTGCTGATGTGAAAATGCACAAATGCACGCAATCAGAATAACAGAAGCATGAAAGGAAACATCTGTTCTGTTCCTATTGAAAAAAACATCACATATTGCTGAGTTTAGATATTTGTTCTGCAAACATGAGAAAAGCATGTGATACTTGCTTTCCAATATTGCTTTGTGGCTTTTGAAGAGAAGCCCCTATGTTATACATATAGTATGAATGCCCGTTTTACATTGCTAAACTCTATACATATATTCAAGCAAACTTTTTATTCTATGCTTTATCTTTCAGCATATTTACAACATAATTAATTTCAGCCTTATATTCATAATCTCTAACACAATTTACTTCTTAATCTTACCACAAGTTACTACAAAACTTATTTTGAAAGTCATTGAATAAAGCACCCTTGCTGAAGCAGAGGATATTTTCACCATTGCAAGTTTTCATCTCTCCATTATAAACAAATGAGCCAAGGAAACTCTCCACTCAAAGACTATCACCTCTATGAATGTCAATTAGCATGTCAGTAAAGACAAAGCTAACTACCTCATCTATCTTAAACCAGAAACAATGTCAAATGTTCAATCAGCTTGTCAGAGCAGTTAAGATATTGCCACTGATGACACCTGGAGTGGTAGTGAGAACAAAGATTACAGGTGACAAATACTCACTACATATGGAATGTGGATGAATTGACCAAGCCAATACATTGAGTTCCGATATTGCAAAGGCAGTTTAAGGTCTGGAGCTTAGGCATAACTGCAGGAGTTTATTTATTTATTTTACATTTCTTTACCGAGAAAGTCCGACTTGGAACGAGCCAGTTTTCAGCAGAGGCCATGGGAGAAACACTCCCATTGCATGTCTTTGTAACATTAACACATGGCTAGGTTATTCTTAAACTAGAATTCTGAGATGACTAAAGGACATATTGTTTGACAGAGAAATGTTATGTTCCTGTAGTATTCAGCAATACATGTCACAATCCTGTACATACTAGCATGATGTACTAACCCTGTCCTGATTTGAGGGAATCTTCTACAATACCTGATGATGACATTTATTGAGTGTGGCTCCTGTACTGACTGTGACACCATCAGCTACTAATGATTGTGAACTACCTACATTTAGTATAATAAAAACATATTATAATAGCAAAGATTGACTTATATTGACTTTAATTATTAATAATTGTTCTTCCATGTTATTAATTCATTTGGAAATCTAGAGTTGCCTTGACTTATTTTGTGTGCTTGAATAAAGCAAGTCATTGTAAATATCATTTGATTTCCCCAGTATATCTATATTTGAACCTCTGTATCTATGTCTGTGCCTGTGTCTGTTTGTGCCTTTATCTGTCTACCTATCTATCTATCTATTCATCTGTCTATATTTAACTGTATACATGACAAACAGATAAGCATGTACCTTATTTAATTTAAAATAAGGGATATAATGTATAGTGCAGTGTAGCTTAGCTTTAAGTATGCAAGTATTTTCTCATAAGGCTAAGTACAGATAATCTTGAATATCACATGATACTGTCTTGTTATTTAGTTGCTGTCATGATAGTAAGCATATAGTTGTGCACTTACTGGCTGCTATATGTTTTATGCATCCTGCAGGTATGTAATACTATGAAGTAAATCTGAGCACAAAAACAGTCTCACAAAGTCCTCATGTTTGTTAAAAATCCTGATAAGTTCTATTGCAAGACCTTTGTGATCCAAAAAAGATGGCATTTTATCAGGCAGAAACCTCAGCGCAAGTACAGATAAGTAGACAGAGACCAGAGCTGGATGCTACTGCTTCCAATTATCATGTTATCAACAACCAAATAACATCTATTTTAATAAATTTCAACTTAAACATTTGAATCTTAAATTGCAACCATAACAAAACATAATTAAAGGATCAATAGGAGCCAGCTGGTGTACCCCCTGCCTGTTCCTGCCAACTCATTTAATAACCAAAGACACTTGGCATACATGGGGAAATTTGCCATGTTTCCCACTGTAGTGCGATCCCAGAGTTGGAACATTTAGTTGGGGGTGGGGGGGGTGGAGGTGTCACAGCCCCCACCTGTGTGGGTTTGACATACTGTGGTGTGTTTTTTGGCTCAATGTTGGTCAGTGGTCTCTATTCCCTGCAAATAAAATTTAGCACTGTGCAGTTTTGGTTTTGCGAATGCTCGATGTTGTTGTTTCAGTAAACTGAAATTTGGGTAAGTGTAAATTTGGTCTATAGAAGTAGATCCATGAAAATAGAGACCCATAAAGTTAACAGGTGAAATGTTTTAATTGATTATTTTACTTCTCTGATTAAAATGCAAAGCAAATGCACACCAAAGGTTTTCTGGAGTCTCTAGAAGTCTCTTTCAAATGATAGCAACCCTTTCCAAAATCTGACTAATTTATGTGTGAGTAAAGTTAATCTTAAGCAAAGAGACATCCATTTTAAGGTGGATGCTTGCAATCTGACAAAGGATGGGGTAATACTCACTGATTATCTGTGCAAAATGAAACAAATTATCAGTTTGAGAGACCAGTACTTGTCCAACTTGGATTGAATTTGTTAAAAACCTATGTAGATCTTCAGAGCTGTGGTATAAACTTTCTTTATGTTAACAGCCTAGGCACTTGCTAAAATAAAAGGCATTGTTTTATTTTCAATGAGTAAGAGATGATGAGGGATAGGCATGTGGAGTTGTTATTCTGGAGCTAGGTAACTTAACCTGTGAAACTGTAAATGTGACAAGCTGTCAGCTACTGAACTGACCTTGCAGGACACATGCTTGATAAAAAAGACACGTTTATTTTTAAGCAAAGTAGCCCTAATTGCCTTAAAACTGCTTGGATTCTAGGACACCATGATGTTCTGTTTCTTAATATATACACTACAGCTTTGCTCTCAGAATAGAGTATAATTCAATGGTTTATGGTATCCTCTTGCCAAATGTACACTGCTACCAGTATATGGAATATCTCCAAGAAGGTGATGTCCTTCAGAACAGCACCTAACCAAGAAGTGGGCCAAGGCACTGCAAACCACTTGACTCCCCCTCCCAAAAAAAAAACCCACCCATGCCTGGAGTTGCAGCTGCATCTGTGAAAGTTGCAGTACTTCAGAAGATAGCCAATATTCTGCCACAGAGATATCTTACTGAACTGTTGTAAAAATATTTTCTGTAGCCTTATATCTTCCTGGATATAACAACTGGAGCTGTTCCTCCACTGGTATGGTGAGCCTCTTTGATTGTTAACAAGTAAGATATGAGTGACCACTGCAAATAGTAAAAAACCTGCAGCCTAGGTTTTATGTATAGTTTTGATGTTGTTAGATTTGCCTAGAGCTGCAAGAGCCACTGTTAAATCCTTACTACCTGATTTCTTCCAAATCTACCAACCTCTGAATACCAACTATGTCTGATAATTCAAACACATTAACATATTCCCCTTTTAAAATGATTGATTTGGGAATATGCGCTGTTAAATGAAGACCTCTGATATCATTGCCACCTTTGATGAAATTCCCTGGATAACTTCCACAGTAGATAGGGCCAAAAGGGAAGGGGGCTGAGACAACTTGAATCTATGGGATAACCACGGGTTTGGGATGAAACCTAATGCAAAACTGGCCCACCGCTGACAATGTCTGTTAAATAGTCTAACATTCCTGCGCTGCCCCTGATTAAGAAAGTGTTTCCAAAACCTATTTCTAATACTACATCACATAACCTCTGCCTGTTCACTTCAGATAGTGATTCTAAAAAGCAATTTATACTTGTCCTGTGTTTGGTTAAAAAAATTGTCAGTACTTCTGATCTCATTTTTTTTGTATCTCATCATTGCCTGGAATTTCATTCAGTGAAGCTACACTTTCATTATCAGCTTCTGCATTCAGTGGGTTTTCTGTTGTATTCTGTATTCTTTTCCTGCTTTTCTTAGTTGTCATTTCTGAAACTTGGGGCATGTCTAACATTTTAAATGAAAAATAAGAGAACCAGCACAACTCTGTGTGGAAAATAGTGTATTAAAAAATACACATCAATTCATTTATTCAGATAAGACTCCAGACTGGTTTCGGCTACACAGCCTTCTTCAGTGAACAAAAACAAACAACACACCCTGCCAGCAGATGATGTATAAATACATACTTTGATTGGCCAATATTTTAAACAAACCTCTTTTAATTAATTTAGAAATATTCATTAAGGCCAGGTGGAAAAAGCCCTCCTAGCTTAGCAATCCACTTTTTTTCTTTCAAATTTAATATTAAATGTAGACCAACCCTGTCCTGTGTTTTGTTCAAAATGCAATCAATAATGGTAAAACTAAATGTACCGGTTTTATGTTTGCAAATATGTTTGTATAAAGAACTTGACTGTTTGTGGTTCTTTATATCACTGATATGTTCACTTATTCTCAGTCTTAAAGGCCTGGATGTTTGCCCAACATAAAAGGACGGACATGTACAACTGGCCAGATAAATCACCCAGCTAGTGCTACAGTTCCCCAAAAAAGTTAGATCATATACTATAGGAGTATTCTTACTACTAAAACTTTTCATCTTAAGCACCCTGGGGCAATGAGAACAATGGCTACAAGGGTTGCAACCAACCAATTTGTCACCAGTAATGGTTCTCTGACTGATATTTGTATCCTGGACCTGGCATCTTTTGTAATGACTAAATAGGAACCCCAGAGAGTGACCCTTCCGAAAGGAGTATGAACATTTCTCTCCCAAAAATTCACAAAGTGAACCCTCACCCTGAAGGATATTCCAATGTCTTGAGATTGTATTCATGAATGAATATGTGTTCTTTCCATAGGTCATTGCTAATCTGACCTGTTTTTTTATTATCAGGAGGATCTCCTCTATATTCAAGTAGTCTGGATCTCTCCTGCTGGGTGGCAAACCGGCTAGCCCTACAGATGTCACCAACCCTGTATCCCCGATCTTTAAACCTGGTAACAAGATCCTGTTCATAATGACTATATTTGGAGGGACTAGAACAAATTCTCTTGACCAAGAGAAATTGGAGATGTTTCTGATGACATGTTTGGGGTGGAAGCTCGTAGCATGCAACAGTGTGTTATACTGGGGTAATTTGCAAAATATCTCAGTCTCCAAAGTATCCAGAGGGGTATATTTCACCAGAGCATCCAGGAAAGTGATCTCATATTTATGCCAAGTAATCTTGAACTCAATACTCCATTTGTTCTGATTTAGATATTCAACAAATTCCTGTAAATAAACTTCATCGGCGCTCCACGCCATCCAACATTCATCAAGATATCGCCCCCAAATATCAATCTCATCCAGGTATAGGTTATGACAGTTATCATAAATTAATTGCTCCTCCAACTATGACATAAACAGGTCAGCATATATGGGGTCAAAAAGATGCCCCCATAGCAGTACCTTGAACTTGCCATACACATTGCTTTTGAAAGTAAAAAACATTCTTGGTTAAGGCATGTTCTGCCAGACAGACCAAAAAAGACTTAAAACCTGAGCTGTAAAGTTCAACTCTGTCTAACCAATATTGAAGTGCAGCTAGACCTGCCCAATGGGCGATATTGGTATACAGGGAGGTGACATCGAGGGTACATAATAGCCAGTGAGGTTCAAGTTGTGAATCTGATACTATACCCAAAAACTGAGTGGTATCTTGGATCCGAGCCCATATGTGTGACAACAAAGGTTTCAAATTATTGGTAAGGAATTCAGAAAGGGTTTCAGTAAGTGACACCCACCCTGACACTATGGGCCTCCCTGGAGGATTATTAGGATCCTTATGGATTTTAGGCAAGAGGTATAGATATTGTTGTTTTGGATGGTCAACCTTAAGATGATAACCAGTGTCTTTCAAAATAATGCCCTCATCAACTGCTATGTCTAAAAATGCATCAATCTCCGCCTTAAATCTGGCTGTAGGGTCTAGGGGCATGATCCTATAATATCGATTATCTAGCAGATGTTTTTGTACTTTTTCATAATATTTGGTCCAATCTTGGACCACCACTGGCCCTCCCTTATCTGCCGTTAAAATTACAATATCCCTATTAGATTTGAGCTCATCAATACATTGCCTCTCTGCTCCAGTGATGTTGTCTCTAATCAAATAATCTTTGCCAAGATGCAAATGTAAATCTTTCAACACGTTATTCTGGAAATTTGAAAGAATTGAAGACATAGGTGGTTTAAAAGTGGAATCCCAAAACTTAAAAGGTCTGGATTTCACATTATTATGACCATCCTGAAAAACAAACATAAATGCAATAAACAACAGAAATCTATTACATCTTGTGCAAAGCTATGTCCAGGCACAAAAAAAATGGGCACAAACCTCCAATCTTTATTGAGAGTTTTTAATTGTATGTCCGACAGAACCAATGAGGAGATGTTATGTACATTACATGTTGTTATTGTTGAACCATCACTTTCAGCATACTCTAAATCTGGAGGGAAACTTATGTTTCCTCCCCCCTCTTCTAGACCTAGGTCTAAAGAGTGGCCCATATTGTCACCTAGATTATTCCTCTTAGAAACGGGTGACCTATCTGTATGGCCATCTTCCCCTACAGTGTTTGATGAAGTATCCTCACCTGAGGCAGCTGACTCCCTATTCCTCTTTTTCAAGATGGATTTTTGTCTTTTGTGTCTAAAATTGCCAAGTATTTGGTTATGTGTCACAAATTTCACATTTTTACGAATATGAAATGGTCTGCCCTTATCAAAATCATCCACATCCCTGTTAATTTTTTTTCATTTTTTTGTCCTTTAGAGTATTTTCCAACTCCAAAAGATCCTTACTGAGTTGGTTAAGACAGGGAGTATAACAGGGAAGAGACTGATATTTCTGCACCCCTTTACTCAAATTCTCAAATTCAAGAGTCTGTTGTATTACTCTCTCATAGTATGCAGCTAGTGCATTGACAAAGCCCATCGAAGCTTGTTGTTGCACAGCAAGCCATTGGTCTAGTAATATCTGATCAGCCTGAGATACTAATGGCTGTACCTTAACTCTGAGTCCTCTGGGCGATATTTGTTTTTGTTGATATTCCTTGAGAAGGCGTAGATGCCATACATTGCTTCTCAGATTCTTCATCTCTTTAGTTAGTTTAAGAAAGGCCAGCTTATACTCTTGAACTGGATCATCCAATTCAGCCCCTAAGCTGTTGCTCAATGTATGCGTACCCAAACCAAAAATACCCAAATCATCAGTGTCAGAAGACAATCCTTTAATAATAGATGCCAGATCCATGATCAAATGGTCGGACTGAGAGAACAAAGAGTGAACCCCCTCTCTTTCCAAAAATTAGGAAATACCCAAACAAACTAATTCCAAAAGTCTTATTTCCAAAACACAAAACCAATCAGACCCATAATATGTTAGAAAATATTAGATACACATGAATGACCCATCAAAAACAAATAGAGCAGGAAAAACTACGCAGCTCGAATGGTGGTGCTATAAATAGCCTCAGAAAGCACTCAATATTTTAATTATTTATCAAAGGCGCAAGTTGCTACGCACCAACCATAAATAACCCTTTAGTGGTATAAGAACACAGTAATCCTAGATGCATAGTTCCTGTAAATAGCCTATAGCCTATGGGTTATACCCAAAATATATCCAGAGCCATATCCTGTGTCTCACCACATATAGCCGGATAGTCTCCTCAGCTAAAAAAGGTGGTACTATAAATAACATACCACCACAATCAACTTGTTCATCATATGTATACACAATAATAATAGAGATTATTTTGTTGTAGACCATGGGTCCTAAGGATTGTGCTCAGGAGTAATAATATAATAATGCAAAGAGATATAGAGAGAGAGGCCCCACCCAAGTTCCCAAACCGACCACAAGACCACAGTCTGGCATAAACTATGTCACCAAACTTGGTATAATTAATGCTTATCCTAAAACATAAATATCAAAAACAAATATTTCAGAAACAGTAGTCCCAGATCCAATCCAGTGTTCATTGGACAGATATAGACATCAAACATAGACATCAAAAACAATGTAGTGACACAACGAGTATAATATCAAACTATAGAATATTCAGCTGAACCTGTCTGTTGTTGTTATAAGTTCAAAAACCTAAATATAATAATACATATTCACTCAATTCTAATACAAACTGCTGTTTGAATTGGCATGTAATAATAGTACCATAAGGAGATATTATAAAGAACACACCAAAAGGGAAATCAATAAATCAAAAACCTAAATGAACCTAGTTGTCATATTCCCTAACATGGTAAACATAAGCCCATCATAGGCCCCTGATATTTGAATTATCACCACATAAAAGGAAGAGTGTGTAATCATATGTATATAGATTGACACAGTAATTAGTCAAAAAACTGCATTGATATATGCTATAATTATAAACCTCAAATGGGTCACATATATAATGGATTAAACCATATTAGTCCAATGTTCATATCCAATGATGCTCGCAAATACGAGCTGATACTTTGATGCTGTAAAACAACCCCGATCCTAATCATGCAAAAACATGACCTGTTAGGCAAAGGTCCAAATATTAGATGAGCCCCCTCGTAGTTCTTTATATCAAATATAGATGTCACAGTTACGTGAAAAGCAAGACTTGTTATGACATTCAAGTGTTCCCAATTCAGTAACAGTGAAAAAGTATTCAACATGCCCAGTAACTTAAGTCGCTTCTCTATCTTGAAATGAGTAACATATCCAATGTTGCTCACAGATAAAATGAGCTGATGTTATAATATTGTAGAATAACCCCAATCTTCATTATATATAAACATGGCCTGTTAGGCAAAAGTCCTAACACAAGATGAGCCACATCATAATTTGTATATCAGGTATAAATATCACAGTTGGGTAAAAGGCAAGACTAATGGTCACATTCAGGCAAACCTTATTCGATAACAGTAAGCAATATTTAACACGCCAATAACTTCAGTCGTTTCTCTTTCTTGAACTCGATAGTATTCTGCCTGCCCTTTTGCCCGTTTTCCAAAAAACAGCCAAACACGAAAACTGTAACGAATAGTTGAACAATATAGCTACAATCACTTGAAAACACATAAAATACCAAAAATGAAGAGCTTTGAAGACTATGTTAATGCCTTCCAAATGCTAAATTGTCTCTATAAAGATCTAGAATCCATATAAATTCTGAAGGCAGAAAAAGCTCAAAAAACAAAATCCACTATGGCAGGAATAGTCCGTGTTCACACTCCATCAGCAACAGAAGACAAGATGGAAAATTAATATCAATATCTTTGTTAGACGCCAGCTAGGAGCAAAAAGCACATCCACAAACTGCTGAAGGGGAAAATGGCCACACAGTTAGAATGCCAACAGTGAATCCAAGAAACAAAACTGAATCAAACTGCAAGGGACCCACAGGTATGGCTAGTACAATGGCCCAAAAACATATTAAACAAAAAATAAGAGAGCCAGCACAACTCTGTGTGGAAAATAGTGTATTAAAAAATACACATCAATTCATTTATTCACATAAGACTCCAGACCGAGTTCGGCTACACAGCCTTCTTCAGTGAACAAAAACAAACAACACACCCAGCCAGCAGATGATGTATAAATACATACTTTGATTGGCCAATATTTTAAACAAACCTCATTTAATTAATTAATTTAGAAATATTCACTACAAACTACAAAAGATGCCAGGTCCAGGATACAAATATCAGTCAGAACCATTACTGCTGACAAATTGATGGGTTGCAACCCTTGTGGCCATTGTTCTCATTGCCCCAGGGTGCTTAAGATGAAAAGTTTTTTAGTAGTAAGAATACTCCTATATTATATGCTCTAACTTTTTTTGGGAACTGTAGCACTAGCTGGGTGATTTATCTAGCCAGTTGTACATGCCCAGCCTTTTATGTTGGGCAAATGTCCAGGCCTTTAAGATTGAGAATAAGTGAACATATCAGTGATATAAAGAACCACAAACAGTCAAGTGCTTTATACAAACATATTTGCAAACATAAAACCGGTACATTTAGTTTTACCATTATTGATTGTTTTTTGAACAAAACACAGGACAGGGTTGGTCTACATGAAATATTAAATTTGAAAGAAAAAAAGTGGATTGCTAAGCCAGGAGGGCTTTTTCCACCTGGCCTTAATGAATATTTTTAAATTAATTAATTAAATCTGCTGGCGGAGTGTGTTGTTTGTTTTTGTTCACTGAAGAAGGCTGTGTAGCCAAAACTGGTCTGGAGTCTTATGTGAATAAATTAATTCATGTGTATTTTTTAATACACTATTTTTCACACAGAGTTGTGCTGGCTCTCTTATGTTTTGTTTAATATGTCTAACTTTGCCGCTGCATAGACTGTTTTTGGATCCTAGAAGGGTGTTTGCCTCTTCCAACTCAAATTTTTGAAAAAGTCTGTCTGCTTTGGTTGCCATTTTTGCCTAACTGGCCTTTAATTGTTGGAGTGCTGCTAGACCTAAAATTGCAAGAAAACATTACATACATACAAATTCATACAAATATTTCAAGCATGGGCACTAATGCTATTCTAGATGCCAATATACCAAAACACTTCTTCCCATAATGTGTCCAAGCTGTTCTTAAAAATATCTAAACTAGTACTTGCTTTAGTGTAATTTGGTAGTCTGTAACATGCATCAGCTACTCTGTCAGAGAACCAGTTAGTACACTTCTCATTCCTATAGAATCTTCTACATAGATTGTCTGATGATTCTCTAGTACTTTCTGATAACCCCAAACATTCCCAGAGGTAGTTGTCTCTAAATGCCCTATACAACTGAATAAGATCTCTTCTTAGATATATATATATATATATATATATATATATATATATATATATATATATATATATATATGAGACATTGTACAAGTTCAGATAGTTTAGTCTTTCATAATAACTTAAAATTTCACATCCATGGATGCCCTTGGTATATTTCCACTGTACTCTTTCCAGTTTACTCATGCTTGTTTTCTTATAGGGTTTCCATATTGCTATTCCATACTCAAGTTTGGGTGTAATGTAACTAGCAAAAATGACTTCATTATTTCCTAGACTTTATACATCTTTTTATACAACATATAGCTCTATAACTATCATTAACCAATTGGGTGACATAATTAGAAAAACACATAGCTGAATCTACCCATATAACCAGGTCCTTAAATGAGTCTACAGTTTCAATCACAGTGTGTTGTATTAAATATTCACCTTTCAATTTATGTCTCCTAAATCTCATATGCTTAGTTTTTTATGTATTTATCAGCATATTATTCTCCTGCGGTGGTGGTGCTGCGGTAGCGTTGTTGCCTCACACTTAGACATTGCCTGTTCGATTCTCAGTTAGAGCATCTTCTCTGTGTCTACATGCGTGAACGGGCGTTCCTTCATTGAAGGCTGTGCATTAGGCCCAGCAAGCCAACACATAAAACTCTACTGCCAATCATTAGCGGACCGGTGCTCTGCTGTGGCGACCCCTAACCAGGAAAAGCCGAAAGACACAAACATCAGCATATTATTCTCCTGTGCGCAAATGGTCAATTTAATCAAGTTATTTTGCAGACATGCTTTATCTGTAACACTTGTAATCAGTTTATCCAATTTCAGGTCATCAGCATATAGACTGTAGAACACGTCAGATGAAAAGGTTAGGTCTGAAAGATACAATCTAAACAAGTAAGGGCCTAGGACAGAGCCCTGTGGGACACCCTAACTGTAACCAAGGATTTCACCTGTCCAGTAGCTGTATGATAGTTACCATGTCCTATTTGTAAGCCATGCAGCTGTCCATCTTATCAAGAGTACATCAATACATAGTTGTATTAATTTATTGAAAATTGTTTTGTGTATGACCCTGTCAAATGCTGAAGTTAAATCTTTATAAATTACATCACAGCACAATTTTTCATTCATAGCTGTTATTATAATGTTATAGAACATCATGTTACAGGTAGCAATAGATCTGCTTTCAGCATATGCATGCTGATATATGGTTTCAAGTCCCAACCTATCCAGGTCTGACAATAACTTATCCAATTTTACCTTCTCCGTTATTTTTCTACAAAATGAAAATAGACTTAAGGGTCTGTATGACTCTGGGTTAGTCCTAGTCCCTTTTCCCTTAAAGACAGGCTTAATAAGCACATGTCTCCAATCTTAAGGAATCTCCCCATATTTATATGACCTAGTGAATAATATATAAAATGGTAATGTGAGTTCTTACTGAAGTTTTCTCAGCTCATTGTTACTAATTTTATCTCCTCCTTGTGCTTTGTTTGGATCCAGTTTGTGCAGTTCTTTTTCAATATAACCTTATTTGATTGCAGTATATGGAGTTACCTGAATGTTACTCTGACAACTTATCACCCGTTTTGTTGTGCCAAACTGTTTTGCATAAAATTTTGTAAATATATCTATAATCTGTTGTGTGAGAGAATACATTTTAAAAGCTGCATACAGTTTAATAGTTTGTTTGTCTTTACTCCTTCCACATCCTATAAAAAGGTTTCCTATTATGCTTAATATCTTTATATACATTTTCTTCAAATTTTTCTTGATCTTGTCTCACACTATGCTTAATCTGTTTGTCCAGCTTGTTTCAGTTTTCAAAGTTTGTTGTTAAAGCTCTCTTTCATTTCTTATATTTTTGTCTCTCACCTTAATCAGATATATTGTTCTTATGGAAAGATATCCCCTTGATGTTGTATGCCTAAATCCTGATGTTAATTTTTTTTTTATTTTTTCCACTCAAACAATTACTCTTTCAAAACTTTCCTGATTCCATTTGCAGTTTTTCCACTTAACACCTCACTCCAGTTAGTTTTACATAGTCCCCGGGATTCAAAAAGCATGGCGCAAGGATGGTTTTAGCCTTACACTGAGCATCCTCATTACAGATGGTGCAGCAGCGCCATATGAATATGTATGAGGGCGGACCGCTGCACTCTCGAAGTGCACAGGAAATGTGTGCAAGTGCAGGGGGCATGTACAAGTGCTCTATGGAGGTGTAAACATGCCTGGACAGTTGCACAACCTACTATGCTTGCTATTAGAGCCTGCCTCTAATAGTAAGTCAGTAATTCAGTGTCCCTGGATTCCGAGATGTATGCTAAGCATACAAGAGTGTCCACAAACAGTGAAATAAAATCAAAGTAGTAAACACACAAGCACTTAATGGAATGTTGAGCCCTGTCCCAAGAACTTTCACAATTAGATTCCTCATGTCCCTATTATACATTTGTATTGCTGCAATATCGAAAGTGTAAGCAAAGCGCAATGTGTTTGCATGTCGCTGCCCTCTGCTGAGCTTAGTTTACACATCAAAATCATTCAAATGGAGAAAAACATGCAGAAAAAAATGTAAACGTCAATAGTGTGGTGTTTAGAGCATCCACCTAATGAACAGGCATTCACGGTTCGAGTTCAACAATAGCACATATCATTTTCCATGTGGAATGAATGTCGTTTTGCTGTAAAGCCGACATAAGAGTATCGCATGAGATGTTTAACTGAATATCTTTCAGTCAAAGTGGTACTGTCATAATGAATAAGGCACTAGAAAGAAGGTGTAAGCACAAATGAGCAGCATATATATATATATATATATATATATATATATATATATATATATATATATATATATATATATATATATATATATATATATATCAAGAATGAATGAAGTAAAAATAAAGCATACAAAAGGAATGAGAAGGGAATTAACAGCAACTCTAGTATTATATATCACTGTCAGTGTATGTCATATCAAGCTGGGCAGGAGTGTGCAAAGCACTGCTACTCACACCACAGGCAGAATATTACCAGTGGGAGCAACATTGTTGATCTGCTAAGTCTACTTTACAATCAGAGGATAGTCCCTGGTGGGACTACCCAAAAATTGATAGGATGATTGGCCATCCGACCATTACACAAGCAAGGGCAGGTATGTTCAAGGACTAAATCGTGGGAGAGCCTGAGAATACATGGGTTGGGATAACATACGTGTAGGGCTCCTAATGCTCGAGAGAGGTAAATGTGTGGAGGTGTGTCATGGCTGCGATAGCAACTGGACAATGGATGGTATGCATGTATGTTAAACTCGAGTCGGGTGGAGGGACTATGGGTATGAAATTATGGATCCAGGTGTGCCAGGGTTGGATGGGCTGGTTCTAATTGGACCGCCTTATGGAGGTCAGTGAGTTCGTTATAAGTATATATGCATACACACATGCAGACATCTATATGTAGAAGTACATTCTCTGTAACACATTCATTCCATTTGCAGACATGAATGTGCCCTTACAAACCTCAACAGTAGATAGAATAATAGGTTGTGCATAAGAGGGAAGGGGTAAAACTTCTAAAACACAGAAGTGTGTACAATGTTCGAAGTCAGTGCTGTGCTGAGAAAATCAAATGTGAGGACTTTCTCACACATGGAATCATTCCTGTGATCTGCCTACTACAGCAACGCAAATTACTAAACCTATTTGTAAAGGAAATAAGTACATAAGTACATAATTAGACTGTCATGTGTAACGTGTGCGTTACCACATAATCATACTTATTAATTTATTGTAGTGTCATGTTAACAGGAGTAAGGATGTAATGAAGTATAGAGTCTAATCTTGACATAAAGACATGTGTCCCATGTGGCACAACCCAAAAATTTTGAATAGTGCCTTTTTATTCGCTCATGTCACTAATGTTTGTGGACTAAATGTTTGGGAGGTCAGAGGATACGTAGAGTGAGTCAACCGATGGGATGGGCCTACAGGAGTAGGGAGTGGCCAATATGTAGTGGTGTAGATATACCGCAAATCCAACTGGAGAAAGGATGACTGCAGTGTTAGTGAGGCATTGGGTTGGGTATTTGGGGAACCAGGAGTCATGGGTTTATGGGTATATATGCAAATGAAGCAGCACAGCAATAGTGTATTGGTTAGTGTAACCGCCTAATGAACAGACATTCCCGTTCCGAATCCCACTGCATCACAAAACATTTTCCATCGCTAATCTGTATATGGACATATTTCAACATCTGTCTGCTGTATAACCTGCAAAATAACAATTTAAAGTGAACTGGAGTGAAGTGTCGGTGTCATAATGAATAAGGCACAAGTAAGCAGGTTTAAGCATATATAAACACCAGCAAGCGTGGGTAAGTGCGTTTGAGCGGGGTATGCATTGCTTTACAGACACACACATACACACACACACACACACATATATTTATATATATATATATATATATATATATATATACATATATATATATATATATATATATATATATATATATATATATATATATATATAAAAATATATATATATATATCTATAGTCGCAAACATATACATATAAGTATATATATATATATATATATATATATACACACACACACACACACACACACACACACACACACACACACACACACACACACACACACACACACACACACACACACACACACACACATACAGCAACGCATATATGTGTGTGTGTGAGTGTGTGTGTGTGTGTGTGTGTGTGTGTGTGTGTATACACAGATATGCAGCCATGATAGGAAACAGCACACAAGAAAGGCATATGTTCACAGGCTATGCCACTGGAAGTGAGTGGCCCAAGCAAGAAACATGCAACACGTAGCATGACTTTCCAGTCCCAGTCGGACATGGGAAACATACACACAAACCTGCAAACAATGTAAATAGTCCACTGCTCCCCAGACCACAGGCAGGATACATGGGGGGGTACACAGTGCACCCGTGAAATCTAATCTTGGAACACAGACAGGAGCGTCCCTTGCGGGACACCCCAAAAATTGACATAAGACGAAAAAAAGGTGATACACCAAACATTCTGGCTGAGGTGTGTACATACCCAGAATACAAGGGTGGGAAAGCCTGATGACCCATGGGTCGAGACAATGTATGAATGGGTCCCGTGAAGTGTAGAGTGAGCAGCATGTAGAGGTGTGTTTAGACCTGACCAGGACCCAGAGTAAGGATGGGTGCTATAGAGGAGGTGCGGTTGTGGGAACTATGGGTAGCTAGTTATGGGCTTGATGTGCAGGTGTTGGCTGATGTGGGCCTATATGGACAGCACCAGGGATGTAAGCAAATGTATTCATTGAGCAGAGGCATTGCCTAACGAGCAGCCACACCCACTATGAGTCCTACTGCAGCAAAGTGTAATCTATATGGCAAGGAATGGAATAACCAGATGTAGATGCATATTTGTAGAGATATGTGTGTGTATATCTACCCATAGCGACATAGAGATATACCTCTCCCTCTCCGTAGTACAAATGTATACATACAGAGACAAAATACATATACATACCCACATATGTATATATAAATTTGCAGACACCCATAGACCCATATGTTGTTAGATATATATAGACAGCAATATATAAATATATACATCTATGCATATATATATACAGATATATCTGTGTATAGTAATATAAATATATATATATATATATATATATATATATATATATATATATATATATATAAAACTATAAATATACGCATGTATATAGCTAGGATATGATACAGCAGTTACGAATTACATATGCTCACAGACCGTGCATAAGGGGGTGAGGGGTCCAATCAACAAACGTGTAACATGTAGCATCAATCCTCCCCCACCAGCTAGGCCGGTAAGACATACAGGCACACAATAAAAGTAAACACACCACTGCTTTCCAGACCACCGGCAGGATACTACCAGTGGGAGAGACCTGCCAGGTCTAATCTTGAAACAAAGACATCAATGTCCATTGTGGGACACCCAAAAATTACTGGTCATCGGAGTCAGTCCCTGTTGTGATTCATTAAACCTGGCTGTAGACGTACATAGACCAGTAGGTTGTGCAAGCCTGATAACCCATGGATTGACACAATGTATGACATGTGTCCCGACACGTGGAGAGTGGGCAGTGTGTAGTCATGTGTTTATACCCCACCTGCACCCACAGTAAGGATGAGTGCTGTAGAGAAGGGCCAGGTGGGGGAACTTTCGGTATGCAACTATGGACCTAGGCATGCAGGTGTTGGCTGTTGCAGTCATATTAGGACCGCCCAGGGGATATAAGTAATATTCCGAAATGGGCATAGCTTACGCCCATACCTTTCAACCCCTAAGAGCAAATCCACTGGACAGGACATAAACCATTGGGGGAACAAATAAGGACCATACCTCTCAACTGTCCATGATTTTCAGGGATGTCCCTGATTTTGACTCAAATTCTGACTCTGTCCCACTTAATTCCCTCCTAAAACTAATGACCTTTGGAGGAAAGGTGGTGAATTACACGTAATGAATAATGACAACAATTAAGAGTTATAAACATCATTTACCTCAGAAAATGTGTATTAATTCATATGCTCTGAGTCTGTCAATATGTCAAGTTAATAGCACTAATATTTTAAATGTGTCTATGATGTTGTCATGACTTGTCCCTGATTCAGCTGATATTTGTCCCCAGTAGTTTGAGAGATCTGATAGGGACAGAAAGCATATATTCCACTTACAACCTTAGAAAGATGATAGAATAATAGGTATGCAGTAGCATGACTTGGCTGAAGGATGTGGGTTCCAAAACCCAATTACTTGTTTGTATTGAATGGTGTCAGTTCCCATGTATTTGCCAGACAGATGCAGAGTGTAAGAGGAACACACCAATAGTATGAATCAAACTCTGGACAGGCCACAGATTCCATACAGTCAAACGGTATGCTTACGCCTAATGGGCAGCCATTCCCGAAACTGTAGTCATGTAATCCAATGTAATAGGCATCACAAGGTACTATCGTAGTCCTCACTCCCACCCAGGGGTGTGAGTGTCAAATGCAAACTCCAAATGCAGTGCATTTGCAAGTGCGGGAGCAAGCAGGTGTAAGCCTGTCTGGCCGCCGGTATGCGAGTATCACACTGGTGAAGCAATGTAGAGGCTGAATGTAAGAAACTGTAACTGGAGTTTAACATTGCTTAGCTCTATGTAAACCCATGCACACCTGCTCACAACTGCTTTAATGTGCCTTAATCACTCCATATCCAATGGCCTTGTTCTGCCCAGCAACAAAATAAACAGCCTCTGCAAGGCTCGAAACCAGGACCCTGCACACCACAGCCAATGTGATTTGCCACTAAGCCATGGCAGATATACAGACATCAGATGTTATCACAAACATATCATCCAGTGCAGTCATTCAACAGTATAGGAAATGTATTCCATCATGCAGATGTGTGTGTGTGTGTGTGTTGATGTCCAGGTATAGATACATACATATATATAGATATATTAAGAACATCCCATGTGACAACAAAGCATTAAAAAGGAATGAAAAGGGAAATACCAGCAACACCTGTATTATGTAGTGGTGTTGTCCTATGTAATATCAAGACTTCCCCAGACAGACATGTGTCATTAATACACGCAAACATTTGTACATTGGCCAAATACATCACTCTGTGCATTTTATTTACATTAACACAACATTTCCTGTCCAATCATTATGTGAGAACAGTACTCTTGCAAGGTGTTGTGTGCGACATCATCATCATGAAAAAGGTAAATGGGGTAACCATAGAGGGACCGGTAGTGTTGCATGTACAATGGGGTCATCTGCATCACTTGTACCTGGAACCTTTAGGAGTCATGTGCATACCAGGATTGTGTGCCTGAGAGATAGGGGTGAGGACAACTGGAGTATGTTGTGATGCAAATTATAAAGGTTACATGTGTCCAGTGGACACGTGTGTGAAATGGACAGCTATGTATGGGACAAATGTTGTTCTAGGAACAGATTGGCCTTTTGTTTCCGTAGGGTGAGAGTGGGATGTGGGGGAAGGAGAGTAGGTATGCTCTTGGAGGATAGGTTGGGTAGGATGACAGACAAGATATCATACAGGGTCAGTATATGACACATGTGGGGGGATACACCTTGGACTGGGAGGGGTGTTTGGCAGTCACAAGCCCATGAGCCCCCAGATGGAAACAGTGGGACAGAGTTCCCCAGCCATGGGCAGCCACCACTGCACCAAAACAGCCACAAAGGTGGCTGTGCTGGGGGCTGTCTAGGAGGGGCAGGCTCACCTTCTAAATGTGACACTCTGCCCTAGAGCTGGCATATCTGGCCTTGAAACCTCTTATTGACCCCCCTGCACACCACATCTGGGATTGTACGACAGCAGACAAGTTCCTGTCTAGACCTGCTCCCAGGGTGGAGAAGCCCCATCCTCAGTGGCGGTTCCACCAGAAGGTGGTGCAGAATCAATAGAGGTGGATTTCCAAGGCTGGGCCCCAGATGTGCGGGTGCCCAGTGCCATGGCCAGCTGAAGTGGACAGGAGGTTCTGCCGGGACCTTCAATCCCATACAGTCTATGGTGTTGCAGTTTTAACACAGATATGGCTTAGTAATAGTCAACAGCATTCAGGATTACTTATAACAGCATGCATAGATATGACCATCAACCCAACACAACAGATGGTATACATTTGCAGAAGGAGCGCAACACATGCATATTTACTGCATGATATCTGTACAAAGTGTACAAGACTTGTGACTGCAGCTATTAACAGTGGCCCATTATTGGCATGTCACTGTGAGAATCTCAGGCAGTGACTGTCATACCACTGTTTCATGTGACATATGTCCAGTCAGGGATGCGATGGCAGTAACTCTCATCACTATCACCATGTACTGTCTGAAATCCTCACACTATGCTTCTGCAGTTCACAGATGTGTGTTCAGTGAGTAACACAGGAAACAAATGGTTCCACACACTGACCAGTCCACAGATGGCCCTACAGATGAAGGTTCCCTCACAAACAGAGCACTGTCTTGTCAGTTTTAAAACATGCAGAATAGCCATTACCACACACAACTTGTTAAACTGGCAGTAGTCTCAATGAAGCATAGCTAAACTTACATGCTGTAGTCATGTCTGGCACATCACCCTCCTGTCTTTAGGCTATTTTCCACTGTGTATGTTGTTTGAGGAATATCCAGATATCACCTGTGATGCCGTTTACCAAACACCAGATCCAGGTTCCACTCACAGCGAATGTCATGGGCAAACACCAACATGATGTTCCTAGATATTGTATTATGTTTCCATGCAATTGGCTATGGGAATATCATCACAGCTGTTCCACATGCAATCAGCTGGAGGAGGACTGCAATAGGTGCAGAGGCCATCACCTGATCATGACCATCACTTACAAAACACAAGCTGCTGCTGAGCAGGTGTACAAGTGTGTGTGAGATACAGACAGAGGCAAAGTATATCAGAGAAGGGCATGGAAACTAAAACCTAAGCATCGTCTGTCACACACCTACCAGTACAGGGGTTCAAACCCCTGACTGACAAGCCATTATTATTACAAGTGCATGCAGTTACTCCATGTGCCACAAAGCTGACATGCTGGTGTGCTGTAAGAACATATATGTGTCCTGGTGAGCGATATCTGCAACAGCGATATAGTAGACATACATTAGGTGTAGCACACATGGCTGTCCACATGAACAGATGTCATTGTCACCACAACCACACTCTCTAAGGGACTCAGACACATTGCCACACTTTGCCAGGCTCACAAATACACTTCCTAACTACTTAGCTTGCCACACTGCAGTAATGCACAGGTACTACATGCACCACAGGAGATATCCGGTTGGTCTATGGGCTAGGGCATGTGAACGTGTCTGACATCAGTTGGTATGCCAATGGGAGTTATACTGGGTGTGACTGTGGTTGGGAGCATCATACCCCACACGCAGACACAAGGTGCCAGTGCTAACATGTATGTGTGCATTGCTTCATGGGTATGTAGTGGTTGGCTATGCAAGATGGCTGTACAAGGCTGGGTGAGGGGTAATCCTTGGCATTACGCCACCCGACAATGGTTTGCAGTGTGGTTCAGGGGTGTAGTGTCTGCAATGTCCCACAAAGATGGGTATTGTATGAACTGTCCTGTCATCCTGGTTACCATTGTGTATGGCCATTGCTTTGCAATGCATGTCATGTCTGTGTTTGATAGTCCTTGACATGGACATTGCCTGGAATGTGCACATCCCACAATAATGTACAATGTCATGTACAAGTGTACCTGGTTTGACTGGCACATGTTGTGTACACAGACTGTTATCATCAGATATGCCAATACTGGCCTGGTGTGGCAGGACCTGCTTATAGAGAACAGGTTGACCCTGCACCTGCATTGATATCATGATACAGGTATTCCCTGTTGTCAGTGGCATCTGTCCATACAGGGCATGTGTGTAAGGCATTGTATGGCCTTTGTAGATCACATCTCATATGTTGAAGGCATCCAGTGGGGAACATAGTGAAGGCACATTGTCCACAATTATGTGGCTATTCAATGGCTGTACAGGGTCCCATGCCCTTTGCAGCCCACTGCAATCACACCATGCCTACTATCTGTCATCAATGTGCAGGGTACTAGCAACATATCTGGATATTCTAGGCAAGTGTGTTTGTGTATGACATATGGGTTCAGAAAGTTTTCCGGGTAATAGTAGAGTTGCATACTTTGTTCACCATAGGTTCATAGGTTCATAGGGTAGTACTATGCTAACTGCCCTTGTGAGCCATTTTAAGCCTAGCCAAGTATCCCTTGTGAGACTCAAACCCTGCACCTTGTGTTTGTAAGGCAAACACCTTAACCATTAGGCCACCCTCCTACCCCCTTTTGCCTACAAGGCCTTTTGCCAGATGTAGGGGTATGGCTTGCCAACACAGCCCCTTGGCTGATTGACATCTATACTCCTCATGAAGTGGGCATTGTGACATATAATATGGACACCATATAGGAAAACTACAAAATCCACTCCCGAAAATGTCCACTGGTTAGACATTCACAGCCACCTCCACACAGGCTCTGACTGTCAAACACGCGCACACACCTGCCTTGTCTTGGAATAGAACCCCTACCTAACTAGTTTATCACAATAGAGCATGCACTACAGAGATTACTTGGTTACAGTAGTCCCAGAGGTGTATTACTAGGTGGGTGACATGAGCAGGATTGCCAAAGGTGGTCATGTGAATTGTAAAGAGTGTGCATATTCTAAAAAGCATTGCTTTTTCCCCAGGCAGACACACATGTACACACACACACACACACACACACACACACACACACACACAGTTGGCCTGTCTTGGAATAGAACCCCTATCTAATTAGTTTACCACACTACAGCATTTTGCAGTTACAGCATGCACTACAGAGAATACTGAGTTACAGCAGTCCCAGAGGTGTATTTCTAGGTGGGTGACATCAACAGGATTGCCAAAGGTGGTTATGTGAATTGTAAAGAGTGGGCATACTGTAAAAAACATTGCTACTTTCAAAGGCAGACACACACAGATGGACTCTCTTGGATTAGAACCTTTACTTAACTAGTTTATCACACTTTAGCATTACACAGTTACAGCACGTGCTACAAAGATTACAGAGTTACAGCAGTCCCAAAGGTGTATTTCTAGGTGGGTGACATCAGCAGGATTGCCAAAGGTGAGTATGTAAACTGTAAAGAGTGTGCATACTCTAAAAAGCATCATTTCTTCCTCAGGCAGACACACACACACACACACACACACACACACACACACACACACACACACACACACACACACACACACACACACACACACACACACACACTTGGCCTGTCTACGATTAAAAAACCTACCAAACCAGTTTATGACACTACAGCATTACACAGTTACAGCACGCGCCACAAGATTATTGGGTTACAGCACTCCCAGAGGTGTATTCGTAGGTTGGTGACATCAACAGGATTGCCAAAGAAGGGCATTGCAAGTGTACTGCAAGTTGTACATGTCTGTTACCTGTGTGTACCTGCTGCTTACTGTCAGGAAAACACATCTACACCCGCTTATGACTGCTTAGAAATGTCATATTCCATCCTAATTGACAGTATCAACAAGGCTTGCATGTCTTGAACCATGCACACTGAGGTCACTGGACTTACCACTAAGCCATCTAGGTTGTATAAATGGTGCATGGATTTTATAATGCACATCTTACTACAGGTATTCCACAGTACTGAAAACAAATGGGACAGTCACTTTGTGTACATATGTACAGTACCTTTGAATGTACTGTACTCTGTGAAACAACAAAGACAAGTCTACATCTGTACAACTGTCATAACAACATATATATATATATATATATATATATATATATATACACACACACCTATGGGACGTGTATACACACACACACACACACACACACACACACAAACATATATATTTATATACATATATATATATATATATATATATACATACATATATATATTCATATAAACAGACACAGCTATAGCCATATGTATATATAATTAATATATATATATATATATATATATATATATATATATATATATATATATAGATATATATATATATATATATATATATATATATATATATATGGATATATATATATACACACACACACACACACACACACACACACACACACACACACACATGTCCGAACACCCTTTGTGACACAGAAGGGTTCCAAAGGAACTGATCTGTACACAAAACAGAGGCATCTCTTGTTTTATAACATTTAAATCTTAAATCAGTTCACCAGAGAAGGGATGGTTGTTGTGTATGTGGAGTTTGGGGTGGGGATTGATGGCTAATGTAATCTACCCTGAGGATTGTGGAGTTTGGGTGGGGAAATTATGGTTATGGACTTACACCCCGGCGACCACTTCTGTGTCACTGCTCGACAGTGGCACAGGAAAATAACATACCCAACTGTAGTCATTCTTGACTGTGTATTCTTTACCATTCCTTACTATGTAATACTTTGTAGACACCCATCACCACAGATGGCTACCATAGTGTGCAGCATGTTAAAAGACATTACACATGTGTATGCCTGGCTACAGGGTAGTCACACACACAAACACGCACACACTTGTCATTATTGTGCAAAAACGTTGCCTATGTAAAGGTAACTAGTACAGTGGTATGCAGTTGGGGTATGTGCCACAGAACACATACAATTACACTTACTCTGATTCCACTTCTGAGCTGGGTGACATCACAGGACTGATTACTTGCAGTGGGGAGGGGGGGAGGGGGAAGAGATAGGTTTTACAGTTGACAAGGATAAAGGCCAGTGCAAAAGGAGGTATCTCTTTGGAATGCAACAAAACACGCTGTCATGACAGGATGCAGACACAAATACACACAACCAAACTCAGCCATTTGCTGACACACACATACAAACACACTCAGGCATTTGCTGACACACACACAAACACACGCTCATAGTCATGGGATCAGAACTCCTGCCTATTTACAGAACACTATTACAGTACTACACAGTTACGAGACATGCCACAGAGATTACACATTCCAAGACAGTCAGAATGCCCTTCTAAGATTGAGGACAACAACAGGGATACTGAAAGTCACCAAGTACATAGCTGTAAACCTGTGTGTTTAAAGTAGGTGTCCATTACAACCTGTATGCACAAACAAGACACATCATCTTCAGATAGTACATAGGTAGGCCTGAGAGGTATAGTTGTAGCAGAACAGGAACCTGAACTGGAGTATGCCCATCTGTGGAATGGACAACTACTATCACTATACAGGGTTACAGTGGTCATGCTCATACATATAGAATCACAGAACTTGTTTGGATGCTTTGACTCCAATTATACAAGGTGACAGTGGGCATGCTCATACACTTAGTAGCACAGGGCCGTTTGGGATGCACTGTGACTACAACTACACAAGGTTATACTGGGCATGCTCATACACTTTGTAACAAAGGGCTTGTTGGATGCACTGACTCAAATTACACAAGGTAGCAGTGGGTGCGTTCATATACTTAGTAGCAAAGGGCTGTTTGGGATGCACTCCGATTTTAACCACAGAAGGACACAGTGTGCATGCACTTACATGTACAGAACATGTTGTAATGGACTCCTACTGTAAACACACAGGTTTTACAGCTATGTACAGCTTACCTGTCAGTATATATGCACATCATACTGGTTTACTACTTGATACCTGTATGTGGCCCGTAAATGATATACCTGTGTCTGTGCTGTGTGATACACATGCATACATGTACATGAAGTACTGACATATATATGTTAAGTATACACAATCATGCATGTGTGGACGTGACAGACAATAGGTTAACTGGGACACACAGGCGTATGATCCCTACAGCATGTGTCACACACCTTGCTGCCCTGAAAGGCATATATTGATAGCAGGTTGTAGACAGTGGCATTATACTTGGAACAGTGGCATGTGCAAGCATAAAGTGTGAGCCACATTGTGTAATGGTACTGAGGTGCAGGTGTCAAGAAGACCTCTCTCGGCTGTGTTAACATTTGTCATTATTAGCAGGACTGCTACACTAAGTATATCTCACATTGGTTATATACACAATGTCTGTTGCTGTCCATCACCTTGCATGTGACATTTGCTACCAAGCACATTACTGCCACTCGCAGTGATGTCATGGTATGAGAGGCAACTGCTAGACCAAAACAATGAGCCAATGTCCTGCTGTTATTATGCGGTTGTCCCGTGTCTGCCATTCCAGGCTGTTATGACTGAATGACAAACCTACGACACAGAGCAAATGCATCCATGTTTCAAGTGAGTTTCGATAATACCTAGATCGCATTTACCCAAATAGTCGCATTCCAAGGCAAATGTCCTGCACACAGAAGTAACACCCTGACACCTATAAGACAATTGCATTGGATGCTTATGTTAACCAGTGCTAGATATGTGGCTTTAGTAATTCATTTGCTCAATGTAGAACCTACAATGGGGAATACTGAGATCTGTGCAGTGAGGAACACCTGGCTGAATGCTCTGTAGTGCATAATTGCACTACCACCATATAACTCAGATCCAGACATGTGGGCCATAACACAGGTATGGACCATTCCAGGTGATGGTGTCCACATATTCATAAAGGCTACTCACTTGTAAAGACCGCTACTCTGACATAACTCATCACAGATGAGTCAGGTACAGGTAACAGTGGCAAACACTGCATTCTAGGTTGAATCCCCATATACATCCACCACCTTGTCTCCAGACTACCAACACACATCCATATGTGGTATGACATAGTATGGTAGACCACCAGATATCCTTTGATTGGTGAACTGTAACTAGGCCTACATCAACGGTGCAAAGTACCCATGTACAGACACAGTTGAATAATGTGTTATGCAATGCAATAATACCACTGTTTGTAACCAGCTCAGTTGTACACATACCAGGGTCCCTCAGATGTTGTCAGCATTAACACAGTCGACTGTTGCTGCACACCAGTAAACAACATCCTCATGGTCGGATATGACCTAACTGTACCTGTCCTGGATATGTACATCCCAAACTCATTCAACATTAATGACATTACCATAGCTTTCATTATCCTTTCTACATACAGGTGGCTACAGTCATTACACACATGCACATGGCAGATAGCATGCTAACAGTACATAAGGTTTGATATCTATGTTAACAGAGGTAATATTCCCTCAATACTGGTTACCCGTGACACCTATCATATCATACAATGACCCATGTGGCATGTATGTCATTAGACATGTCCACCTAATGCAATGCCTACAAACATACCCAAATAACAGAATCATAGGACCTACACAAGGCCTGTATTGACAGACTCAGGGAAATCCAGGTCTACTCCATGTGTTCCTGAGTAGTCACAGGTGATATGTTCATGACATGTACAGCCATGTGTGCCCACAGCTCCTACATATACCCCATGTCAACAATTACAAGCCATGCAGGCTGTGTGCTGTCTGGACAATAGCCTTAGTACCACAATAGCCAGTACGTGCTGGGGTGAGATGTTTACAAGCCACAGACCTCACACATGCTTGAATGAGTGTACTGCCTAGCTCTAATAGAGTACATTGCTGGCACTCTTCCAGTAAATATGAGGTGTTTGTGGCAAATATGATGTGCTCACTGTTGACCATTACAGTGCCCTGGCTTCACCATGGCACTGTCAATTAATAGTTTGTAGGAGCATTACATGGAATAATGCTGTGTGTGTCTTGCTGATATGTGCTGTTGTCATATATGTACACTTGGCTACTCGGTGGAGGTGGTAGTGCCCTACCAGTACATGAATACAACATCCATTATGGTGTAATGATTGGCTATGTTTTACACATGGCATGGGGAAGGTGTGGAATGTATCCTCTTGACTTTCTAGTGCACTTACTGATGTAGACCGCTTATGTGTACATGCATTGATGTTTGTTTAGATCCCATGTGTATGCAGTGTCTGATGTTTGAAGGTCACTGTAGTCTTAGTACATCATGCTGTTGCAATGCAGTCTCAATATTGCCAACTGTATATGGTGATATGCTCAAAATACAGTAAGCTGTAAGTGAGGTATGGACAGATGTTTGGACATGATTACTAAGTGGTGGGGCTACTTTGCAGATGAATGATTACTAAGGACAGCTCACTGGTGTGTTACAACCATTCCTACAATAACCTGTGTAACTGCTAAGGTCTGGTTTTGTTAATTGAAGTGAAAGACAGATAATGTAGAATGCAGTAAGGGTGACATTGAAGGCAAACCTCTTGACACCTGTAACAGTAATACCTTCCCTGTGCATATATTGTGCATATATCAGCACAGTTGGCAAAGGAAAGAGTCGGTAAGCTTTGTAGCAAATGCGATAGTGCTGTACTTCTGTAATACCTATCATGAGATAGGCATTTGTTTGATTCACTGGCCTTTATCCTTGTCGTCCATTATACCACTCTTTTACCTCCTCCCCGCTCCAGGTAACTATACCTGTGATGTCACCCACTATGGATGTGACGGCTCTGAACAAAGTAGCTTACTACACAGCTATCATGCTCTTGGATCATTAGAACAGTAAACATAATTGAAACATGGGAGATTATAACTGTGATGTGGAAGGTACAAAGTGCATGCAGGTATTGTCATACAGACCTGTGAGTAGTCAACATGTACATATGGGACACTAACTGCAAACACTGACATCCCCTGGCACATGCAACTACACCTGAAAGAGGAGGGCAGAACATCAAGATCAACATGCTGTTAGTGTTGTTACACATGATACATACTGTCAAACATACAAAATGCATTCTAAAACTATAATACATGGTATGTCTGCTGCCTGTCAACATTACTCAACAATATTAATCTACAATTGTCTACCTAGTATGTTCACTCTGTGCATCAGACCATATGAGCATGCTCCTGCACCAATGGTGTGGATGACAGGGATGCGGCACAGGCATCATTATATGCACAGGGTGATAATTTTTGCCTAAGGCCTAGGCTGCACCATTGGATGACATCATGAGTGTGTGTGTTAGGGCCTGTGATATCATTGGGTGTGTGTGGATGTTATACATGTGTGTGTTGAGGTGCCCTACATTTGTTTCTGGTGTGTGTGTGTGTGTGTGTGTGTGTGTGTGTGTGTGTGTGTGTGTGTGTGTGTGTGTGTGTGTGTGTATGCATGCACACAGGTCTGGCATGTGGCTGGCCTACACAGGGGTATTATTGACAGCTGCAGACTGTACAAGGCAGGTTTCACAGTTCACGGTGTCTGGCCACAGCCACTTGACCTGTGCCTGCCAGGGGTTGCACGGGCACTACCAGGCGGAGGTCCAGATTGGGTACGGTCAGATGACACATGTCCATTGGAATCTTGTCCCTGTTGGAACCATCCAGGACCACGTGCATGTGGCCTGCTGTGTCCTGGTGTGGACTGCACAGCACCAGCTGCACTGCTGCTGCTATGGCCAATATGGGAGCGGGCATGTGCAGTAGCATGTTCACATAGACCTTCAACAGGTGATGTATCTGACCTGTGTCCATGTGTCCGATGCCTCACTCCCACCAGATGTTCCAGCTCAGATATTCCATGCTCAAGGATTGACATGCCACAGTCAAGGACTCCCAACATGTCACCCAATTGTCTATCCAAAACATCTGCAAGATGATGGGGATCATTTGAAATTGCCTGGATGTTGTCAGTTAATGAATGAACAGCAACCCTCGGAAGCCTCAGACCTTCTCTGTTGTGCCATCCAGCATGTGTCTGGTCCTCCAATACAGCCCAAAACACGCATCTGGTGACTCCAGCTGATGTGCTTTGTCTAGCTGGCATATGTTGGCCAGTTGTCCTCCTACAAGCAGCACTGGGCACATGCCTGTGTGAGACATCACCAATCAGTTGACTGGGATCATGGTGTACAGGCACACCTTCCATAGTCTCCACATTTCCTGTTCCATGCTACCACCCGGCAACTGTCCTTCCTCTATGGCCAGTGGTGATGGGGTATGTGTAGGCAGGGGAACTGTGTGCGAGGATGAGGGGATACAGGTGGAATGGTAACCAATGGCACAGATTCAGCCACTGACAACCCTGCCTGTGCCTCAATCATACTATCATCATCACTGCTAGAGTCTGTGGGGACACTAACATCAGGTGGACCACAGGAGGGCAATGCACCTACATCAACACCTGTGAGGGGAAGAAAAGAACTGTACATTACAAGTTATACCACACAGACACACACAGACGCACAAAGACACACGCTATGGCACCCAAGGGCATATAACATGCAGGTGATATGGTAGATGGCATTCTGCTTAGACAATTATAGTGGTAGTTGTCATACATCCCTGAGTTGCACACAACAGCATGCATGTGTTATAGCAGACAACATGCACCTTACACAATTATAGTGGTGGTTAGCATACATACCTGTATTGCACTATTTGTGTTAGTAGCTTATGCCCCATACCTGCAACACAATGCATGCACTTTGCAGCATTGCACCGCACTTCCATGGTGTGTGCAACATACACCACATGTTAACAGACCTTCACTGACCTTTGTACATCTGCCACTGATACTTTGTGTTGGTCACAGCCCCTATGTGTGAGGACATGAGCAGAATGGTATGTCAACTGAATACTATGTTTGCCTGAGCCCTAGCTTGCATATCTCCCCAAAAGCAGTGCATGTCTGTTCAACATTATTCTGCCTACCACTGAGCTGAGTCTACAGACAGTGTGCATGTGGCTGTACACACTTGTTTGACACGGCTGTCCCTACTTTGCAATGGTGCCACAGACCATCACAGGTTTACAGTACACTGGCCTGATGTGCGGCGTATGACCTTGCCAATCACATGTAGTATGACATGTCTTCTGCTGACGTGTTGAATGACATGCATACATGTGCAACACAATGGTTTCCTTTCCGATCAACAGTATGGTAATGGCGTCCTAATGCAGAGACGTGTTATACTAAAATGGGCCTTCAGCTGATGCAATGTTGTCTGTCTAACCTACAAATATGCAGTGCCATACTGCACATTGAGCTGATGCGCATAGCCATTGCAGGGCATCATGTGGCTTCACTATTGCTATACAGTGTGAGTTACTGACATAGTTCATAGCCATTCCTGTGTTCACATACAATACATATCTAATGTGGAATGTGACTCACGTCACTGAGGTGTATACACACTAAACCCTAATGAGGAATGTGTGACACAGGTCACAGATGGGTATACGGATGACACCCCTGCACATCTGCAACCATATTACTGATGCCTGGCCACTATGCTCACACATGGCTAACTTAGCAGTACTCTCTGTCCCACATGCCATCTGTGTACCTCACACACATGAGGAGCAGGCATGACAGTGATGTCTGACACCAGCTAGGTGAATGTACTGTATCTGTGGCCTGATGTGGTTGTATGTGTATGTTGTACAACGCATGTATGTATTTGGATACTGTATAGGTGAATGCTCTCATGTCGTGACACACTCAAGATGTTCAAGACATGTTATGTGGTGTTTTCATGTTATGCCTACACAAGCTGTGCACATGCCTGTATGATGCTTAGTGTTTCACATCTGCAATATCACCAATACACAAAGGCCACAGTTGTATTGTGTTGAGTCAATGTACAACAGGGTGTACACACAGGTACATCACTTCTACTGTGTGTATTGCTTCATGTCTCTGGCCATCCTCCATGGCCATGTGTACACATGTTCTGTCCAATGGTTGTGATGGTCATTTATTTCACATGTCAGTGTTATCCCATATGACATACACACATAGATGTCATATGATCCACTGAGGACAGGGTTATGCAGACAAAGGGTGGTATGTATGGGATGTGAGACATCATGTTCTGCAGGATAGTTGAGCAGTGTTGCAATCAGTCCACTGCATGTCATGGACATGTCAGATAGCACATGACATTGTGTGACATTCATAGCAAGGGTATAATCTACAAGGGTGTATCCAGTGGGCCGGACATACTCCAGCTCCAACATATTTAGAGTGTGTGCAGACATATGCTCTCTGTACGGTACTATTTGTATTTCTAACATGTGAAATGCTGATATGTAATACCTGTCCCTACAGTGAAACACACCTCCACCATTGTATTCACAGTTGTCCACAAATCTGGCAATGACAGTTTGGAAGGTTTAGTGAAGGTGTTTCATATAGTCTTCAATTGTTTCACATGGGTAACCACTGTGATGTATTGCAGGTCTGACCAGTGTCTATTAACAGGACCACCATACATTATGTGTACGTGTGTTATGGCAGATAGCATGCAATTAATATGATCTGTGCATTATAAAGCCTGGTAAATAATAACAATCTCACCTGACACAGGCTGCTGTCACTGCAAAATGCCAGAAGTACCTAAACAGGAGTGTCAGAGCAGTAAGATCATTATCCAGGCCTGTGTGATAGCTACAGGGTGCAATGTCCATGTTAGCACATAAGCCAGTACAATACACTATACTATGGAGTATGCACATCTGTGCATACATAGAGTAGCAGACTATACTATGTGGCATTTGTGCATACATGACTTGCATATGATGTTACATTACATATTGCACAGTAACACATGTAACTATGTGAAATATAGTTGTGTTATATGTGCAGTATTGACTTACCATGCAACTCCAGGCTCAGTGGTTAAGAGACACCCACCTCCACAATACTAGCTAAAGCTTGTGGATGGAGGTCTGCAGGTGTCCCCAGGTTGGCCAGTAGCTCCTCGGTACATGTGAGTGGGGGCTGGGTGGGTGCCCCCCCACCTGTTGCACCTTGTTCCCTGGAGATTGCATTAGCACGCTGTTTTGCCCATCTTATGAGGTCAGTGCAGTGTTGGTGCACCTGCTGATAGGTGCGATTGTGACCACCAACATCATTTACCCTCCTGCGGATTTCCTCCTACAGGGCATCCCACTGCTGTGCATCCTGTGACACATTGCTGAAGAGTGTTGAATGGTTGTCGAGGAGGTATGGGATGAGGACCTCATCCTCCAAGTGGGTGTACACTGGCAGCCTGCTACGCGGCATACCTGGAAGACATAATGATGGAGACAGGTCACATTAACTCACAGAGAACTATAGAAGTACAGCTGAACATACATGTGTATCACTTTTATTAAGATTACAAATAACTCTTTGTAAATCTAAATAACACTAACACCACTGACATGTTTAAGTCACACACATTTGACACTTACTGGTGATGTGATGGTACCACCATATATGTGTGTGTCATGTGATGACATTGCTCATACTCCATGTGGATGTTGTCTTGATGTGGGCAAGTCTGTCTGCCTGTACTGGTGTCTTTACCTATCAGCACATGCCTGGATGTGGTCACATTAATGCAATCAATCTTAATGCTGTGTATATGTCACATATATAGTCATACATAGCCTTTAGGGATGTGACCTGTGACCCTGCAGACTTGCTGACAGAATGTTTTTCATGTATGCGTTATGCCATATACATCTACTTGGCACTGTACAACTGTGTAGCATCCTGCCATGTATTGCCTGTGTTGCACATGTGTAACACATGTGACAATAACTAGCCTGATGGTATTTGCAGGGTTGGATATCAACTATAGCATGCATGGTCATAGTGAACTAGTAGGCTATATGCCCTGGGCCATTTATGAGTATAGGCAGACAGGTTACCTAGCTGCAGGCAACAGACAGGTAAGTTTCATTGGTCAGTCCAAGCAGTGCCACAGAACTGATCCACAGGGTTACTGATATATTTGGCATGTGGTCATCACACCATGTCACAGAGTGGGGCGATGTGCAGCTTCTCTGGACAAGGATGCATAGTATGGCAAGAGTATGTTAAGTGTATGGGACAGAGATCTGTCAGGCATGTTGTAATCCTTGTACTAGAAAGGTGGATGTCCATGAAGTATGTGTTTATTTGGGATCAGGATGTGTTAAGTGTAGCATGTCCAACATCTCTGGGTTGGACATGGCTTTATTCAGGGTAGGCTGCATGCTACATAGTGGAGCTAGGGATTGAGAAGGGCAGTGTAGCCCATCTACACACGGGCAATAACACTTAAAGGAAATATGTGATCTATTGTGGGTCACATGAGTGTTGAATATGGCTGAACAATTATCTGCATATTCATGGATGGCACCCTGTCATGGTTAGGAGTGCCACACATGACTACCTGACTGGTGTGGTAAAGTAACTATCTAAGGAAAGACTACTGACCAGCTGCATCCCATACACACACAGTTGCCATTACATTGACCATTGCCTAGGTGGTATTTCATGGGTACAGGGTTTTTAACATAGGGGATGACAATGCAATACTTAGCTGTCAGATTGTGGCCATACATCACACACCACACATCTGACACACAAAGGCCCTTCTGTATGCTGAACACAGCACACATTGAGTCAACTATTGCTCCTAGTTCATAGCCATTTGCAAACATCAATAGGCAGATGCCTTCTGTGTTAGTCTGTGTAGTATAGATAACAAAGAGGGGGAGTACCAGGAATGAACCCTGTATTACTGTGGCTGGCACTGGTTTGATGTGTTTGTATTAGTCAGACACCTTCTGTAGTGTTGGTTCTGCCAGCAGTCCAGCTGCCAACCACTCCTGTGACATAGGAATATACACCTAATTTACTGAGTGTGGCTGAGACAAAGTATGGGTGATGGTGTCCTACAAGTTGGCAAGGTCATGATATGCAGTGTCAATCAAACCTACTGTCATCTACATTGTACTGAGTACATCAAATACTCATGGTTCATGGCCTCACAGACCAGACTCAGCAGGGTAGTAGTGTACTATTTTCCATTATCAATGGTGTCTCCCCCTTTGTGGGGTGTGATAACTGTTGCTGTGCACCATTCGGTGTGTACACAGCCTGACATGGAACTATGATTGAACATGATGTGTATGTGGATAGCTGATTGTTCTTACATTTGTGTAGGATACACCCTGGGATGTTGACAGGTCCCATGAAAGCTGTATGTATGGCTTTAGAGAGTGCAGCTTGTACCTGCATAGTTGTTATTGCAGGGGCTCTGTAGTGTACATGAATATATAACTATGTGTACCTGTTGGGGGGTGGGGGGTGGGAGTGGGTTTAGGTTCTCCAGGACCCTATCTGCATGAACAGGTGCTATTTATGTAGGTGCAGTACTTCCCATGCCATAGTGCTGTGCAGCACGGCAGGTCTTGTCATTGCCATTACGATTAATGACACAGCTATAGAATGCTCTGTGCTTGGCCTCATAATATGTGGCTGATTAGTTTCACAGTAGCTTTGTGTGGTTTTATATGGTGTATCTGCATCTTACTGAGGCTGACCAGGGATCACCTACACTCATGTGTGTTCACTCTTGCAACAGTTACTAGCTTCTGTGGTACAGTTTAAAGCATGTTATCGCCAGTTTGCCTTCTTGCTTGTGTTTGGCTGAATCTTGCTTCTGTTTCAATGGCACAATCACTGCATATATGTGACTGCTTAAGGTTAATTTGTGTAGGATTCAGCATTTGCACATGCATTGTTCATCTGCATGGGTGCCATGACAGTCACCATTTTGCTCTTAGGAAGCATAACATTGGCATTGGAGACTGACTATGTGTAGCATACCATTAGCCCTGTTTGTGTGAGAATTGTGATCCAGGTCATTGGGGTTGATGGAATCCAACATGCATTGAGCGCAGGTTTGGTACATGAGGAGTCTTCCCAGTTCATAATAGAATAGTTGAGAGTAGCCAATATTATGGTTTTCAGTCTCAGACCTAATCTTCCCCATTACAGCACATTATAACAGTTGGGAAATCCGCAGCATGGTGGGTGATCTGTCGCAAGGTGCAATTTGAATTTCACTTTGGCACAAAGGTAGTTGCTCAGCGTAATGCATCTGAAGTTATGCAAGTGCAACTAGCATGGGGGAGTACATATCCTTCAGGAATATGGAAACACCTGTGGCCCATGTGTACCAATAAAGGATAGTGGGCAAGAGGTGAGGTACATGTTATAACATGGTCATGCAGGTGTGCTCTCCTGAGTGTTGAAACATGTCTCAGCCACTGCACAGATATGTTCTACATGTTAGGGATTGACATATGTGTGTCCATATAGTGTTTCTGACAAGTATTATTGTGTAGCGAGACCCATAGTTTATTGCTTGGCTGTCCCTGTAACAGCAGTTGACCTTCACTTGAACTGTGCATGATGAAGGCACTATAGGGGAAGCATGAGCCCTAGGCAGTATCCAGATTTGCCGTGGTGACAGGTGCAGGCCCTGTTTGGCAAAACATCATGGCCTGTCAACCATGTTATCCCAGGCAGACAGATACTGCATACCCTTTGACTTGCACCACTACATTAGACAATTGTGGAATACAATCCTTTTGTCCCTGTACTGCAGTATCATTCTAGCCAATGGCAGAATGCAAACTAGGCCTTGGGACATACTTGCATTAGCTACAAGACCTGACAGTTCCTACATGTGTTTCCATGCAGTCCAGGCTACTGCATCACAGGTCCTGCACAACAACATGGAATATAGCAGAGCCATGTGTATAGTTAAAAGGTGGTCTGAGTGTATGGGTATGTGGCTAATCATGGCAGACAGGCAGCTGACAGTATGTATGCCCTCATATAGGTTGGTGTGAAACATAGTGCTAGAGTTTGCATTCACAAATGAGTACTGTTGGGCATGTTTCCAGCCACGTGTTCTGAGGTGTGGCACAATTATGCAAACTATGTCATACAGTTTGTGTATTTTGTTGTCTGTCTCTTTCAGCTTGGGAGGTAGCTTGTTTGGCCAGATACTTAGAAGCATCTGTGAATGTGTGTGATTTCTGGTAGTGTGTGTGGGTGTCCTTACTGTGTTCTGGTAAGGGTATGTGTTGGTTTTGATGATGAGATGCATGTGTTAACCTACACCTCATGACTTTCCATTCCAGTCATGGCTGTAGACTGGGCTGCCTTCCAGCTTACCCCTGTAGCTGCATCCCAAATAATGTATCGAGTGTGGTGTTAGATGGGTTTGGCAGTGTACATGGTATAGAGATTACATTCAACCAGGATGGCCACATACACAAAGCTGACATTAGTAAACACCAGTAGCTGACAAGTGGACATGCCTGCATGAGCAGTCAGTACTACAAGTACCAAGTGCCGTATTTAGTTTACTTATTGCTTATGAAGTTGTTTTAGACAGTGATGCTCAAATGTAAATATTTGTGTTATGGACTTGACAACACCGGCTATTACAGAAATATTGTAGCTACCCATAGCAGCAATTCTCCTCTGAGTAGCACATCACATCCTGATAGTTGATTATAGATGATGCAAGTGTCTACAGGTCTGTTTCCTTCTCTGGGTATATACTCACATATCCACCAGGACCATGAGTTCTGCTGGGCACAGACACCCACTCTCCAAACAGAGTCATGTATCAATAGACTCTGATGCCACTATCAACATGATCAGGATATAATCAGATAGTGTAAGCCATCACCTATGAAGCGGCTATTACCCATGGGCAGCAGTCTCCTACATCTTACACTCCTACTGCAGATGTTACACTGGAGTTAAAGATGATATGCAACCTGTTTCATTACTAGTACCAGTAGAATTCTACCAATTCCCTCCTTATACTCCACCTTAATCTAAGAAGTAGAAACAATAAGGTTCATAATTTTCATGCCATGTTAGCTACCCATTCCCCAGACATTATGTGCCTATCAGAAACATGGCTCAAACCAACCACTAAGGACGAATAAATCCTACCCCCTGGATATAACACCCTTAGGGCCGATCGGATTAACAAAATGGGAGGGGGTTAGCTGTAATGTTCAAGAATACCCTTAACATCGTCACTAATCCCATCCTACTCCCCAAAATCTCTAATATAGAACTTATTTCACTAAAGATTTGCCTAAATACCCAAAAATACATTAATCTCATTGTAATTTACATACCACCAGGAAATAATTCAGAAAACCTTGAGCAATTGCTCAGCTGGCTAGCCTCCAATTGCCCTCAAGAAACCATAGTACTAGGAGATTTCAACATCGACTGGTCCCTCTACTCTGCACCCACAAACTCCCTCTCTATTAACTTACATGGTTTCTCCCAAAATATTTCTTCTCCTACCATAATTGGCAACGCTCAACAAAAAGAGAGCATCATTGACTGGATTCTTACCAATAAAGACACACATAACTATACCACGGGGACCCTCCCAAATGACCTCAGTGACCACCTTATTACCTATATTCTAAAACACAAGTGCCCATCTACTAACCCTCCCTCATATAGATTTGTTAGAAACAAGAAGAAATTTATCCCAAAACTTTTCCTTGCTGAACTCAAATCCTGCAATTGGTCCACCCTGAAAACTCTACCACTTGAAGAGAGCGTGGCACACTTTAATAGTACTTTCCTGAAGATACTTGACTCTCACGCCCCAAACCGACTAATCAGAACCAAGGAACAAATAGCACCTTGGCTGACTAGCGAAACCAAAACTAAAATTAAACTTCGAAACCAGGCCTGGGATAAATGGAGAGCGACCAAAACCCCTCTAGATCGCATCAAGTTTCAACAGCTTAGAAACATTACTAAAGCAGCCACTACCCAAGACAAAAAACAATATTTTTGTCACCTCCAGGATAAACACCAGAATAACCCAAAGAAATTCTGGGCTGGATTTAATAAGCTCCTCCGTCCGGGTAAATCTACTACCACCACTCCTGAGAAACTCATTGGGAAAGAACCAGAAATAATAGCCAATGCTTTTAACTCTTTTTTTATCGAGACCATCCAGTCCCTAGCCAGTCAGCTTACCATTACCAACTCATCTGTTACCCATACTAAAGACTCAGTCCACCCCACCTTTAACCTACAACCTGTACCTACCTCCTATATATGCACCCTCCTGAAAAAACTCAAACCAACCACCTTAGCTGCCGACCAGCTCCCTGCAGAATACCTTCAAATAGCGTCAGACGCCATTGCCTATCCCATCTCAATCTTGATTAATAGAACCATAACTGAAACTACCATTCCCTCTATTTGGAAAATCTCATATATCATCCCTCTTCATAAAGGAGGGACCTCCACGGAAACATCCAATTACCGTCCCATAGCTACCGTCCCATAGCAATATTGTCTCCAATAGCTAAAGTCATGGAACGGTGTGTTCACAAACAGCTCTTACACTACCTCAACCTTAATAGTCTTCTGTCCCCAACCCATCATGGCATTCGCCCCCATCACAGTACAACCACTGCCCTGTTCTCCTTTGTTGACTCAGTCAATAACAACCGTAACAAGAAATTAATTTCCTCTGCTCTCTTCCTTGATCTCTCAAAGGCCTTTGATATGGTCAATCATCAGCAACTGCTTCACACCCTGGAAACCCTATATCTCGACATCCCAACCATAAACTGGTTTAAAGCCTGTCTCTCTTGCAGGCAACAAGCCGTCCAATGGCAAAACAAGCTATCCGACCTACTTCCCAACACCATAGGCGTTCCTCAGGGCTCTATACTGGGTCCTCTTCTTTTCTCAGTTTTCATAAATGATCTTCACTCGATCATCCCCAAATCTACATGCATCCAATATGCAGACGACTCCATCTTGATCTGTTCTGACGTCTCCCTCCCGAAACTTCAAACAATCACCCAAAACTGTTTTACTTTAGTGGAAAAACGGTTCTCTAAACGGCAACTCATCCTTAATCCTACTAAAACCAAATTATTACTTTTTTACCCCTCTGCAACTACTCCTCTAGGAAAAGAACCTCTGAATGCGGACAACACGTTCCACATGGAATCTACAAATGGTACCATCATAATCCCAGTCTCCCATACCAAACTATTAGGTGTGACTATAGATAACAAGCTTAAATTTGATATACACTAACCAAACCATTAAATTCGTAAACAAGAAACTTGGATCTATGTACAGAATAAAAAAATTTCCTAACCCCTCATACCAAACTAACCATTGCTCGCACTCATCTCCTCTCCACCCTCCTTTATGCCTCCCCAATACTGTCGTTCCTCAATAAGCGGGAACTCAATAAACTATCTGTTGCCTATAATCATATAGCCAGATTTATAACAGGAACACCGTATCGTACTCACCACTGCCTCAACCTAAATACCCTTGGCTGGCTAGAACTCCCCAACCTTCTCAAACTCAACCAACTTACTGAAGCTTTCAAAATAATCAACCAACCGGACAGAACCCCCTCTCTGAGCAATATACTGACCTCCTACTCAAACCTAAAATCCCTCAGGTCAGCTAATAGTGTTCAGGTACTAACTATTAAATCTAATAACTCTGGAGGCGATGCTCTCTATGCCAATTCCATTGGAAAGCTATGGAATTCCCTACCCAATAGCCTAAGACTAATGACCTCGATTAATCAATTCAAAAATCACCTCAAAATATTTCTTAAGTCTCATTGGTCATGCCCATGTCCTAAACCAGACTAGCCGCTGTAGTATATACCCTATCCCAGAGATCTCAACCTACCCCCGCGGCTTCAATTTGTAGCCAACCTTAGAATTATCTATATAATATCCTGATTGTTATTTTACAAATATTACTAATAAGTTGTGAACAGTCAAACTAATGAATGAAACAAAACTTGATGGATATTACTGTTCCCAATCGAAAGTTGCAACACCAGCAACAGCACCAGCTCTACGACATATACAAGGCTCCTTTGTTGACCAAATATAAACTTTTTATTATAAAATACAAGTTAAAAACCATTCGGTTAAGCGCTTTCATCAATTAAGACTTCCTCAGAACAATACTACTAAATTAAAACCTTGCTTAAATACATTCTATTTAGTCACATGGTGGTTCCATTAATGTCTTAAAGTGCTAGTGCATTTCTTAAACAAACCAATAAGAAATTTCATATAAACATCATCTCCTTATGTAAATTCATTTCCTTCTAATAATTATGCTACATTACATATAAGTTAAAATAAAATATTTTTAAAAACAGAATTATTAAACTAATATTGAACAATTATTTACTATAATACATATGTTTATATACTAATGTTCAATTTATAAGTGTGCTTCTAATATAGGTTTAATGGACAGATATTCATTTATTCCTGGGGGAACTGAGGCATTTAATTTAATTTGCCAAATAATCTCTTTTTCCCCCACTTTTTTCTTTATATTTCCTCCCCTAGGATTAGCTTTAACTAATTCTAATATTCCAAAATGAAAACCCGTGCATTCTGTATTTTCGTTTATGTGCCTCCACAGGGCATTTCTGTCATCTTTCTTTTGAATGCTGTAAAGATGTTCGTATATTCTATTTCTCAGGCATCTGGTTGTTTTTCCAACATAAAATGCAGTGCACTTTGTGCACTTTGCTAGATAAATCAGATGCCTGGATCTACAGTTGCCCTTTTGAAACCACACTTTGGTTCTATTAATATCCATTAATTCTAAACTGGGGACTGTTGTAATGTATTGGCACTGTTTACATGTCCCACATTTGTGTGTGCCTTTAATGTTGTAATCTAAAGGTTGAATTTTCTTCTCCAATAATTTCTTCATATTATTCCCATTCTTGAATACACATAATGGTTTCTCCCCCATTATTTTTGAAATTTCTCCGTCAATCCTAGTAATGTTCCAATGCTTATCAAGAGTTTTCCTAATTTCTCCACTATGCTTGCTATATTGGAGTATACATGCCCTACTAAATTCTTCCCCTTTTTTCTTATTGTCTATACCCCCTTCTATTTCTACTTCCAAATTAACTTCATTGTATGGTAAGTCTCCATTTCCCAATAAGGGCTTATACTTTCTGCCCCATTCTCCCAAGACATAACATATTGCATCTTCCACTAATTTGTAGGGATATCCCCTGTCTAAAAAGAAGTCCCCCACCTTTTTTAGCTCTCTTAGTAAGTCCTTCTTAGCTGATGTCATCCTAGCCACCCTTATACATTGGCCCCTTACTAAATTCCTTTTCTGTACTGTAGGGTGGCTACTTTGGTAGTCCAAATAGGAATTGCTGAAAGTCAATTTCCTGTATATATTGGATTTAAATCTTCCTTCCTCTAGTGTTATCATTGTGTCTAGAAAGGGTATAGAATTTTGATTTTGACTAAAGGTAAATTTTATTTCCTCACTACATCCATTTAAATAAGTCTTAAATTTCTCTAGATCTACTTCATTACCATTCCATGCAATAAAAATGTCATCAAGAAAATGGAAATAGCATCCTAGAAAGGGTGACCACTCTGAGTTCAAACTAAACTCATCTTCCCAGCTTGTCAAAAACAAATTTGCAAACATGGGGGCACATGATGCCCCCATAGCCACCCCTTTCTTTTGTCTATAGTACTCCCCTTCAAACATAATGTAATTGTAGGACAGTACTATATCCATGAACTCCATAAGTACTAAAGTTCTTTCCCATGATATACAACTTTTTTTCTTTATAGTGTCCTGAAACCTTACCATTCCATCTTCCTTAGGAATACTTGAAAAGAGGTCTATCACATCTATGGTGACCAACCAATTGGCTCTTTGTGCTATTTCGGGTTTTAACCTCCTTAAAAAATCCCATGAATCAATTATAATTTGTGGGATATTCCTGTATATGGGCTTAAGCCAACTGTCTATCACCTTTCCAAATGGGAATGTTTTAGAATAGCTTCCTGATATTATCGGCCTGAAGGGGGGGTTTGTAATATCTTTGTGGACCTTTGGTATCCCTATAATAGTCCCTATAATAGGGTAATCCACTTTTAAAAACTTATAAAGTTCTCCCTCAATTCTTTCTTCTATTAATAGGTCCTCCAAGATCATATCCACTTTATGATATCCAATATTCACCTCATTTAAAGATATAATATCATAATTTCCTGATTCTTTTAATATTTCATTCATTTTGCTTATATATTCCTCTTTATCATAAAGTACAGCACCCCCTCCCTTGTCAGGTTTCATAATTCTTAGGGAGTGATCTGTTTGTATTTCATGTAATACTTCTTCTTCCTCTTTACTCAAATTGAATCCAAACTTTTTATTTCCCTTTTTCCTTCCGTACTTATAAATTTCCTCAACTACCATTTTTTCATATATACCTAACAAATTGTTCAAGGGCGGTGTGAATGAACTCTTTAGTCTAAATTCTTGCGTTTGTGTACTAGGTTTGTCCTTAAAAAATAGTTGCAAATTTAATTTCCTTACAAATTTTTTAACCTCTATTATATTGTCTACTATATTCAACTTTTCTTTTGGTATATATTTCATACCCTTTGCTAGTAAGGAAAAATGTTGTTTTTTTAACACCCTATTAGTGTAATTGTAAATGTGAAATTCATTTCTTTTGCTTACTATTTCATTAATTTTAACAATACCATCATCATTACTGCTTGCTATTCCATATGCTGTCTTTTCCGGTTCCTTCTCACTTTTTCCCATCTGTCTCCTGTCCTTAATGGGTCCGTTCTGTTCCATTCCCATTCCTCTCCTAAAAAAATTGTTATTGTTACCATAACCTTGTCCCTGATGTATTTCCTTATCATTCCGTCTTTGATATCCTCCCTCTCTTGACCCTTGTTTGCTCATATAAGTAGAATACCTTACATTATTAGTGTACTTCTTGTATGGGCCTTTAGTTTTACTATTGTGTGTTTTTTTCTCCCATCTGTATGCAAAACCATTTTTATATTGCTCAAGGTCCCTTTCCATTTTTTTACATTTACGTTCATGCTGTTTGACCAACTGTGTCTCAACCCAGGTGTACTGTGATTCCAAAATCAATTCACATTCATCATACATTAAGTCATTCTGAATCACATTATTCAACTCCTCTAGTTCAATTAACAGTGCGCATATTTTTTTATCGTTACATTTTATGATGAATTTCATAAAAGTAAATCCAAACTGATCAAACATTTCAGCACATTCATCCTGAACACTGTCATCCAAAACGACTCCCATGGGAATCTTGAAAAATCTAAGTCCCATAGGGACTATCCCTTCATCCATACATTTTTTTAAATAACTGTTATCAAGCTGTACACTTTTTAAGATTTTTAATTTCTTTCCAAAGTCATATATCATATCCCTTAAGGTGTTATCATTTCGTTTTTCAACCACCGGTACCCTCATATTTGCACTGTTCTTATATTCTCCATCAAAGTCTAAAGCTGCGGTAATAAATGCATTTAAATTGTACCGTTCTTTTCTACAAGGTTTGTCCAGGACCGTTTTAGCCATACCTGTAGAATATTCATTCGTAGCAAAAGCATACGTCTTCTTTGGAACTATTCTCCTCGGTTTAGCCCCGGAAATATTGTAGTCCAAGGGTGAGTTGAGGACACTCTCATTACGAATCCGTTGACCTGGTTCGATATCTCCTTCCCGTTCTTTCCCTTGCGAATCAATACAGGAACTGGTTTCTTTAGATCCGCGTTCACCATTCCCTTCACTTCCTCCATTCCGAACAAATGTACGGGTTGATGTCATCACGTCCTTTCTAACGGCTCCAGCGTTGGGTTGTGACATCATCTCTACCAACCTGGTGAGTTCACCACGCATGATCACCATCTCGGACTGCAAACCCCTTATTTCTTCTTGCCTTGGGGAAAAGATAGACGGTAATTCGTCCAACGAATCCATCCCAAACGACCAAATAATACTAATAAGTTGTGAACAGTCAAACTAATGAATGAAACAAAACTTGATGGATATTACTGTTCCCAATCGAAAGTTGCAACACCAGCAACAGCACCAGCTCTACGACATATACAAGGCTCCTTTGTTGACCAAATATAAACTTTTTATTATAAAATACAAGTTAAAAACCATTCGGTTAAGCGCTTTCATCAATTAAGACTTCCTCAGAACAATACTACTAAATTAAAACCTTGCTTAAATACATTCTATTTAGTCACATGGTGGTTCCATTAATGTCTTAAAGTGCTAGATGCCTGGATCTACAGTTGCCCTTTTGAAACCACACTTTGGTTCTATTAATATCCATTAATTCTAAACTGGGGACTGTTGTAATGTATTGGCACCACATAATGGTTTCTCTCCCATTATTTTTGAAATTTCTCCGTCAATCCTAGTAATGTTCCAATGCTTATCAAGAATTTTCCTAATTTCTCCACTATGCTTGCTATATTGGAGTATACATGCCCTACTAAATTCTTCCCCTTTTTTCTTATTGTCTATACCCAACTGTAGATCCAGGCATCTGATTTATCTAGCAAAGTGCACAAAGTGCATTGCATTTTATGTTGGAAAAACAACCAGATGCCTGAGAAATAGAATATCCGAACATCTTTACAGCATTCAAAAGAAAGATGACAGAAATGCCCTGTGGAGGCACATAAACGAAAATACAGAATGCACGGGTTTTCATTTTGGAATATTAGAATTAGTTAAAGCTAATCCTAGGGGAGGAAATATAAAGAAAAAAGTGGGGGAAAAAGAGATTATTTGGCAAATTAAATTAAATGCCTCAGTTCCCCCAGGAATAAATGAATATCTGTCCATTAAACCTATATTAGAAGCACACTTATAAATTGAACATTAGTATATAAACATATGTATTATAGTAAATAATTGTTCAATATTAGTTTAATAATTCTGTTTTTAAAAATATTTTATTTTAACTTATATGTAATGTAGCATAATTATTAGAAGGAAATGAATTTACATAAGGAGATGATGTTTATATGAAATTTCTTATTGGTTTGTTTAAGAAATGCACTAGCACTTTAAGACATTAATGGAACCACCATGTGACTAAATAGAATGTATTTAAGCAAGGTTTTAATTTAGTAGTATTGTTCTGAGGAAGTCTTAATTGATGAAAGCACTTAACCGAATGGTTTTTAACTTGTATTTTATAATAAAAAGTTTATATTTGGTCAACAAAGGAGCCTTGTATATGTCGTAGAGCTGGTGCTGTTGCTGGTGTTGCAACTTTCGATTGGGAACAGTAATATCCATCAAGTTTTATTTTACAAATATGTTATACCAATGTCTTTTTCTGTGATATGTATGTTATGCTACTCTATACCATTTGTAAATGTATCCTGTATTCTCTTATGTGTGGAGCTTTTCTCCCCGGGCCTCTACTGAAAATGGACATGTATCCAGCTAGACTAGCCCGGTCAACAAATGTAAAATAAAATAAAATAAATAAATAAAATAAATAAATAGTACTGAGCACTACCTTACATACAGTATGTGCAAGCAGCTGTTAGGTTGGCAATGAGAGGTTAGGCTACACAAAACTGGTAGTTCAAACAGTGTGTCTCTACTCTCAGTATCCACTCTATGTAGGTGTGCACATAGCCATTTGGCCCAACCCTGTAACAAGGGTCACTACACATTTGCATAACATGTACACATGCACAGCTGTTAATGCTTGCAAATGATATTAGAGAGGTCCAGCCTTGTAACAAGGGTCACTACACATTTCCATAACATGTATACATGCACAGCTGTTATTGCTTGCAAATGATACTAGAGAGGTGGATATTACATGTATTATGTGTATGGATAGTTACCTAGCTCTTCCAATTATCTTTGTTATCATGCTACTAAACTGTCAGATGAATACACGTGATATGTATCCTGTTATTGAGTATTGTAATTGCCAATAGACATAACTACTGTTTGCATAACATAACAGAAATGCTATGTAGAATGGAATACAGATCTGCCTAAAATATTGTACATTACACAGTTATTGGCACAATATCTCACAATGCAAACCATATTTGCACAGTAAGCCCACCTTTGACATATTAATCTTACTTATACACCCATACATATGTCGACTGTTACAATATATCGACATATACTATTCCCTGTTATAGCATGCACTTGTTGGACCAATCCTGACACTGACAGATGCTGGAAGTTAATTGGTGATTTCCAAGCCCATATCATCCATTGTGGTATATGAGGAGTTTACCTTGTGACCTACAGCAGTACACACATAGAATACTACAAGCATTACTACTGCTCAACAATACATCGCTACAAGATAGCTATTTCCACTATATGCATTGCTTCCACTGTAATTCTTACAGAACAGGTACTACATACACAGACATACTACATGTTATACATACCTTCTTAGTAATTGGATGTGTTATTGACTAGTATAATACTCGTTTTCGGTTTGTCTTTCAGTGTTTTGTACTGTTCTACAGGTAGATACAGATGGTTTGAATGTGTGACAAGGCAATCTTTTATAGTTACAGATTAGAAACATGTGCTATTCAGATAACCAATTGGTGTCCCTAAGTAGCTAATTACATGCACATCAGCTGCACTGCTACTGCCTTAGCCAATACCATGGCAACACTGAAGTATAACTGAGTACTCCACTTTGGCATTGTCCCTTTGTCTTACTTGTCAGGAAGACAGCCTGGAAGTGTTGTTTGGAATCTATTGCAACAGCTGTATGGAGACGAACAGTAATATATTGTGTGTAATGCCTAGAGGATTTGGTCTAAATGCGAGTACCGCTGTTATATTTCAGAACATTGCTACTTGTGCAGGGTTTATCTGTACCTAATACATATGCATATGTTTCAGTCTGGCCAGGATGTTTGACCAGCTCAAGGCTGCATAGCTATGCATATAATGTTAGGGGGTTTACAGTGTGCTTACCAGACATATTTAGTTTGGTGTTAATGTGTATCATACTGTGCCGATAATCAGTACTCGGTAACACTTCCTGGTGTATGAACCTTTCAACCCTCTGAAACGAGATTAGTTCATACAAACTCTGTAACATCAGCAGCTGTTCAATTGTATAACAGCAACTATTTCACATAGGGCCATGTTAGTGTGTCTGTGTCCAGGTATGTTAAGGTTTCAGCAGATATTGTACAGTAGTTGAATTATTGGTTATGGTATGACAGTATGTATTGATGTAATTATTTTGGTTGTGAGGTAGATGTTGGTGGGTGTACATAGCACATGCAGGTGTGTAGGAACCCCTTTTATACAATGCCTACATATGTGTGGGTGTTCTATCCCTATGTGAACACCTATCCCTTAGTGGACTAATTCTATGGTAATTCCAGGCTGATTCATTAAGGCACTGTATGTATGTATGTGTGTGTGTGTGTATATATATATATAAATATGTGTATATGTATATATATATATATATATATATATATATATATATATATATATATATTGCATACATTTATCTGTACCTCCATAGATGTGTAGATGTTTTTAACCTATCTATATATCCACATATATATGTAGATCTGTATATATTGACATGTCTCTATGTATCTCTCTCTATTTATATATCTATATATGAGCATACACCTTTCATTGGGTATATGTCGGGTTATTCTATTTCAACACATTCCTCCCTTTTGCGTTTTGACCTGTCTGCATATACAACTGGAATAAGAACATCTCAGCTAGCTTAGTGCTAGATTACTCTGAGGATGTAGTACATGGTTGGGTGTTCTAGTCCTGGAAGGTCTTATTATTTTACCTCTCAGATTAGGCACTGGTAGGGAAAGTGTGAATAACGCACATTTAAGCGGTTGTAAGCAGGTTTTCCCATCGTCTGCGCGACGTTACTCAAAGGTTAAACCTGTGAAGCACTTCTCTGTTTACCGTGTTTCAGCACTACTTACCATCGTGCAAACCCATGGAAACCTGCGTACAACTACTTAAGAGTGCTTTAATCCACCTGCATCCAACATCCCTTATTCTGGCCCTCAACATAACTTAACAGCCCTTGCAGGACTTGAACCCAGGACCATGAACACCACAGTCACTGACTTTACCACTAAGGCATCTGAGATACATACAAATTTTATGGTGTTTAGAATATACATTATACTACAGGCATTCCTCACTACTGAAAACAAATGTGACAGTCAGTTGATGTACATATGTCTGATACATGTTAATGTTCATATGTTTATGAAGTTAGGTGTTGCAATGTGACATGACAGGGTGTATTATGAATGGGAAAGGTTCTTGTTTTGTATCCTTCTTATATTGTCCCCATACTCCATGTATACCCCTCCAGTTCATTTATTAAACATCTGACCCAGGCCCTCCTTGATGCATGATTTCATTACCCATCATTCCTCTCCCACCCCAATCTTCACATACACAACAACCATCCCTTCTATGGTGAATTAGGTCAATATTAATAGTTATAATACCAGAGCTGCATGTGTTTTGTGTACACTTCATTTCCTTTGTAGTGCTTCTGTGTCACGAATTGTGTTTATAGATGTTTATATATATATGGCTATTGATGTAACCGTATAATATAAATATATATATATATATATATATATATATATATATATATATATATATATATATATATATATATATATATATATATATATATATATATATATATATATATATATATATATATATAGATATATATTTCATATTAATTTGTAACAGTAATACATATGTAGACTTGAATGTGTTGGTTCACAAACTACAGTACATTACAATGTACAGTACATATGTACACAAAGTGACTGTCCCATTTGTGATCATTTCAGTGGAATTCATATGGTATAAGGAGTAGTCTAAAGACTGCAAAACTTGTATACTCCTCAGATGGCTTAGTGGTAAGTCCCATGACTGTAGTGTGCCTGGTCCAGGGTTCTACACCTGCAATGCTTTAAAAATGTTTTTTACTCCAGAATAAGGCTCATTTTAGCAGTTGTAAGCATGTTTAAAAGTGTTTTTGTGACATTATAGCAGTGGTTAAACACAATTAAAAAAACTTTGTAACATACAACCTGTGCGCGCAAACACGGCCACATCCGCTAACTACTCAGGATATATACATGTTAATGAAGTAACGTCTCGCTATGTGCTTACATAACATTACATTCTCTGTTGACTTTACTCTCCAGCACACATGGGTTTATATGGGTGTTTAAAATGTTTATTATACAGACGATTACTACCAATATAAGCAAGCTGTGGTTAAGGTATACTTTTGAACATGATAAACATCCCTGCCTTTATTGGGATTGGGACCTCAAATGCACAGATTCTATGCAGATACTGTAACCATTACACTGTTGACATTAAAGTTGCTTCCACCTATTTCCTATTTAGAAGATTTTTATGTGTAAGCTAGGCTAAGCAAATGGTGGAGGCCCCCAAACCCACTGAGCTTCACTTATTCTTGAAATAACAACATAAAACAAATGTACTGTGAGACAATACATTACATTCTTAACTACATTAGGCATAGCCCCTCACTGACACACTTCAAGGGAAACCTTGCTGTGTGAATGGGTAACAGAATATACACCCCTGGGATCATGTGTCTCAAAACCATACAGCCAGGGGGTGGGGGAGCCTGACCAGTTTGATAGCTGCAAGACCTGTTGGGGAAATCAAATGGTGTTCAATTGTCACATTAACATGCCCTCTTTAGATCACTAAGTGTCCCTATCACCCTCCACCACCCCAGTCTTCAACAGCTTCCAGCAACTCTGCCTGGAATTGCTTCATTGGCTATGCTTGACAGAGGCTCAGTTACTTCATCAATGGTGTGGAGAAAGCCAACACAATGTAGCTATGCTTCTAATTGCCCTTGGGCAGATACATAGTAGGCTATCTGTGAACCTCTAAAGCGCAGGCCATCTCAGTCATAATATGTGAATAAACAGACTTTCAGATTACAATATACAGTGAGACATCACCATGTAGTCAGGAAACAGTTAAGTACAGCAAGAACATACAGAACACTTATACTTAGTCACTCCAAAAGCCTATCTTGGAAACTAGAAGACTTGTATAAGTTTAAGGCTTTCTATTGCTTATCAGTAGGTTACCTACAGGAGAGCTGAGAAACAAGCACAGATGGGAAACATGCATGCAGCAATACAATAACGGCTTATGTGTCAGCCTTAGGCTTTGGAATACTGGCCAAGGCTATCGGCGCCCCCATGGTGCATTTTTTAGGAGAGTCTCAAAAGTGAATGTCAGCTCTGTAAACAGCACAATAGCAGAATCAATGAGGGTTATGCTACTCAACACCAGGGGTTGTGATCGCAATATGCATGCACTCACAGCACTCCTTAGAATGGACGTCGACATCTGTGCAGTAACTGAGACCTGTCTTAAGGCTCCGGAGAGTACACCAGCCCTACCAGACTACAACCCATACCACACATTTCAGCCACAGAACATGGACTGACACAGACATGGAAGGGGTGTATCCATATTCATCACGGATACCTACACCTCCAGGTTAGTGGGGCAGCATGATACCTCTGAGATCATCCATGTTCAGCTAACATCAGCCACAACTCCATGACCCAGGACCACCATTCCACCTACTTGGAGACAGTGGAGAACACGACAGTCCTAACGCACACCCTGGCATTGGTTGATGTCAACTACCATACCATTAACTGGGAAACTTACTCCAGTACTCACTTCCAGGCGCAGTGCTTCCTGGAATTTATCTCCTCATATGCCCTGTATCAAGTGGTAACCTCCCTAACGAGGGGTGGAAACATACTAGAAGTCATCATCACCAACACGAGCAACAGGTGCACCACAGTGGAGGTTAACCGGTCACTGGTTAGATCTGACCATGAACTATTCACTGTTTCCACACCCAAGTATCTCCCCCATCCACTGAAACACAGTGTATACCTTTCCTACAGCTAAATTCACACTACTAGTGACAGAGGTGGGGGGGTTTGCAGCCCCAAAGCTAAGGGGAAACACTACTCAAGATACAGACAGATTTACAAATGCAATCTATAAGCACCTACACGGATGTATGGATAATGCCATCACTGGTAAACCAAGACTCACTCCTCCTAGACAAGGACACCAGTGTGGTGGACCTCTGCAATAAACAGGCTATACTACAGAAGTAGGACAGTGTTCCAGACAAATAGCAAATCCCACGAAGGGCAGACATCTGTGACCACTGTTAGTATGATAAGTAGGTCCCTCATGACATCATCCAAGGCTATCATCAGCAGGAAAATAAGCAAGGAATCGAAAGATAACCACATAGCCTTCTTTGGCTATGTCAAGGATCTAAGTGGTGACACACAGATTTGCACTGTGCCGGTGAAATATAGCACAAAATATGCTGACCATACTGATATCACCAACATCCTTGCAGATACATTCACTGCATACTTCACCCCCTAAAGAGCCCACAACACTACCCAAAAGGTACAGTATCCCACACATCAGAGACACACAGGTGGAAATGGTCCTCTCTAACAGCAGAACACAGCATCAGTGTAGGCAGATGTTGCCCCAGACTGCATCTTATAAACTGTACAAGACAACCTGACTCCCCACATAATTAAGCTTACCAACCTCAGCCTCTCCACAGGCTACATGTCCATACAATGGTGCGTGGCAATGGTTATTCCACTCCATCAAGGTGGAATCACAACTGACCATGGAAACTACCACTCTATAAGCCTGACTAGCCTGGTCTGAAATGGTATGGATTGCATCCTCATCGCACTCATTAACAAAGGCATTGGTAACCTCTGAACACATGGCCCAATCCAGGTCAGCTTGATGAGTGCAGTTCATGCCTAATGAACCTGTTTGATGTCTTACATACAGTCACCAAGATGTTAGATAATGGGAGAGGTGGTTCACACATACTACCTGGACCTCGCCAAGGCTTTTGACACCATGTCCTACTCAGGTATAATTGATAAACACACCAGTCTGTACATACACCCATACATCACAGGTTGGATTGCCAATGGGCTTACACACAGAACCCAGATGGTATGACTAGCGGTCTCCAGGTCCAACTCTTGAACAGTCAAAACTAGTGTCCCACAGGACTCAGTCCTGGGAGCCCTACAATTTGGCATATACTTCTCAGAGTTACAGGCAAACACAGGTGGACTATGGCACACCATGTTTGGCAATGACTGTGAACTGGGAGCCATGATTGATAGCCCAGCTGACACAGATATCCCTCAAGGGGCCTCACAGAGACTAACACAGGGTGTCAACACCATGGCCTCCAGCCAAGTGCCATTAACTGCATGGTCATTCCATTGTGGAATATTAAGCACCCACATATTAACATATAACTGGCAGCCACTTTAATATGGACGAGGTAATGGGGTACCTGGGGACTAAGGTAGATAGTGATCTCCACTTTGACAATCATATCTCCAAAGTAGTTAGGACATCCTTCTCTGTAGGACATCTGATTACTAAAGGGCTCACATCTAGACATACTGGGGCTATAGTGCCCCTTTACTCATCACTCATCAGTCCAATCATAGGGTATAATAACCCATTTGGGATGTACCTCAGAAGACACTTCCAACAGCTGGGAGGTCCACAAATGTACCTCCCCAAGGGGATTACTGGCCTCCAACATATGCCCTATGCAGCCAGACTGAATAAACTCCTGCTTTACTCAGTGGCATCTCATTTACCCAGAGATGATCTCTGCTGGCCAACACAGCCATGTCGAACTCAGGCTTAATGGATACACTTTACCTATGGAAATCCATGTCACAGTGAGCCACACACTGTAGTGAGCTGAACCTTGCCACAACAATAACTGGAAAATGCTGGAGGGATTATTTCTATCACAGACACTCCCCATACTTTGAAGAACATCCCTAACTACACTATACAGAGCCCCTCACTAAAACTCTGCAAGAGAAACATTGAAGAGTGGATTGGGAACAGTAGATGCACCCCAGGGATCCTGCCATTGGCTCTGCTCCACAGAGGGACAGCTAATGAATCAATGAGGTGGCAAAAGCTGACACATTTTGCTAGGTTTATGAATGTCCTCTGGCAGTTGGCCAAGTACCTAACTATGAGCCTATACATACAGTACCAGCACATGCTGATAGCTTAATTTACTGTTCAGGTGTTGACTTACCTTGTGCCAATGGCAGTTGTGTGTGCAATAGTTGAGGGCTGCCTATATTGGATGCACACAGTAGACTGCCTATACATGACAATTTACAGATAGTCTTGTATGTGTGCCATCCATTTTTACTGTGTGTGCAGGTGGAGAAAGGTGTCAGTCCCTAAATGCCTACACTGTCAATGTGTGTGCTATACGTTCCCTCCTTGCCAAGGCATGGGCATACTGGGCACACCTCCATCTGCCTACTGGGGCAGGCTCAGGGTGTTCGTGGCCTGAGTACCTCTGTGCCTGTGGGGCCCTTGGCAATGGTGGTGGGCTGTAAGGGCCTTCATCATTCTGTCAATGCTGCTACTGTTTCCGCAGGATTATATTGTGTAGCATGACACATACTATGAAGATGTGGGCACACGTTCCTGGAGAGTACTGCAAGGCTCCACCAGATATGTCCAAACAATGGATCCATGATTTCAGCATCCCAGACACACACTCTATGATGATTCTGGTTTGTGTGTGTGCCTCATTATGGTATTTCTGCATGGGTGTATGTACATATTTCTGATGGGAGTCATTATCTACAGTTCCAGTGCATAGCCAGCACCCCCCACCAGGTGGCCATTTGGGATATCCCCCCTGGAAAATAACTGATACAACTGTGAGGCATGCCAGATGTGGGAGTCGTGATAGCTTTATGGGATGCCAGCACACACATCCATGATAATGCCCTGGACATTGCACACGAACTGGCAGTTGATGGATGGGTATCCCTTGTGGTTTATGTAGCCCCTACCCTGCTCACTGGGTGGTGACTTGATGTGTATGTGCATGCAGTCTATTGCACCCAGTACCTCTGGGTATTCTGCGACATGGTGGAAGAGACGCATATTGCTGGCCAACTCCTCCTGCTTTCGGTGGAAGTATATGTGCTCACTGGCATGTGGTAACATGGCATCCAGGAACTGGTGTAGTACCCTGGATGCTGATGCCTGTGAGATCCCCATGATATCCCCAGTTGGTCTTTGAAAGGTACCTGTAGCTAGTATTCTCAGGCTTACACATACCTTCGTATCCACTGGGATGGGTTCCCCTCTGTTTTTCTGGCTCTGAGGCGTGGCCGGCACAGCTCCACAAGTTGCTGTAGGATGTCCCTGTGCACTCTGTAATGCTCTACTATCTCCAGATCATGTAGCCCCTGGTAGATTACCCTGGGTCTGAACACTCTCCTCCTTCTCTGGTGCCTGAGGTGGTCGTGTGCATCATCCTCCACACCACCATCAGTCTACAACACATGCTGGTGGATCAAAGCTATGGCAGCCCCTAACATATACATACTAAAAGTTCCCTGTCTGTATACACCACTGGTGCAGAGAGTATGGGATTACACAAATGTATGTGAGGTGCTTTCACACTTTATACTATTGAGCTATGGATGCTGCTGATGTCATTGGGTGTGTATGAGCTATTTCAGCTACAGCGTGTCTTAATTATGGGTTTTACAATGAGCACTGCAAGTGTGGGGCCTTTACTGTGGAGATATGCTTGCTTGCCTTGATTAATCTGTTGCCCTTTAATTCATTTTTAAACCTGGATCCCCTCCCATTATCAGGCATGCATCCACCTGCAGTCTTTCTTGTTTTGTACTTTCCCTACCCAGTCATGGCAAAATGTGCCTTGTAGCTGATATACTGCAAATCAGCTTTGTTCTGCTTTGACACTTTACTGTTTTCTTTGCAGTACATTCCCTCCCCTTTCCTGCTCTGCAGGTAGCTGCTTGAAGCCTTGTTAGCTGTTGTCAATGGGCCACTGTAGGCTCCTAGGTGTTAATTAGTCATTTGTATTCCAATTTCCCTGCTGCAGCATTTCCTTATTTCTTTCCTATATCCTTCCTGTTTCAGCTGCAGTGCGCGCCATGCAAACCCATTTACCAGGTTTGCACATGTTTTCATCTCCATTCACATGCATACTCGGTTACCTTGTGTACTCTCAGCTAAGCAAAGCTATGGCCAGTTCAACACACCCCTATCCTACAGCTTTGCCTAGATAGGGGCAAACCTAGCTAGAGGCAAACCAGTTTAGCAATGCTCCAATGTGCTTACAGCAATGGCGATACACCCCTCTTTGATGTCATCTTTATGTCAAGGGCACACCTCGGTGTTATAACGCTACACTGTGAGATGCATCCTTACACCAGTGGGGAATCTGTGATTCACTATTACTACTCTCATTTGCATGGCATTGCCTACTAACTGCAAGCTACCGTGCAAAACACTGTCACAGCCCCTTAGCAACTCTTGCGCCATAGTATGGTGTAGCATGCCTGCCACTGACTATTATGGGGAAATCATGATATGTGCTACATTGCAGTTTTATTCTATATTTGTATATTTTCCTTGCAATCCCCTATGCGCGCCACTGCCCTGTGCTTCCACATCGCGATAGTGTGAATGTTTATTTTATATTTTGTATATTTTGTTTAAGCCAATGGCTATATATTTAGCCATTGACATATATTAACAATATAATACATGTGTTTGGTCGGCTGTCATGGCTCCGATTTTATGTTTGCAAAAATGTAAACCATTTTCTACAGTTTACATTTCTGCATGCTTACACTATGCCTGCACCACTTCTTGGATCACTACATACCTTTATTTGCATGCTACACTGCTGCCCATGTGGAAATTAGCATACAGGGCCCGGGAATTGTGCAGGCGTAGCGTACACAAGTAGTGCACGTGGGAACAGCTCATACCTGGATTGCTCGGCGGCCATATTTGGTGTTAGAACACCAACGCTATGCCTGCAACTGGGGCAAGCTTTATGAATCCCAGGAAGTGAGTGTTTTGCTTCCATATAATCTGTAATTAACCTTCTGTGCATTGGTTTAGATTTCAGTTTGGCAGAATTATCTAGCAAAAAATTAACCTTTATAACCCCAAGATCACTGCACATCAATGGTGGTAAAACTTGACTTAATCTTAAAGTAATTTCTTTGAGAACACAAACAATGTCTAGTATGATCCATCCCCTGGTAGGCTTTTACAATCTGAAGCAATTGTTGTTCCTGAATATGCACTGTGAATAATTTCCTTACTAACGTTGTTGAATCAATATTATTCCAGTCTGTTTCTGGTAAATTTAATTCCCTAGCTAATGTTATTCTTCCCTCCTGTGTTTCATGTAAGAAATGTATGAATTACTCTAGGTCATCTGCACTTGACTTTAGTGGTCTATACACTCCAACAATTGTTATATGTTCCAGGGTTGTCTTTATTGTCACAGTTACAGTCTATAGTATTGGTATTATCATTGAACATGTAATAATCATAGGTCTCATAGCTATCTTTGATCCGTATCATAACACTTCCACCTGATTTTTTGTTAGAATGGCTGTTACAGTAAAAACATTTATACCCTGAAAGAACTAGTTTCCATCCATTGTTCTTTAACCATGTTTCACAAACAATAACAACATCAATCTTGTGGGAACGTAGCAATTTTTCCAATAAAAAAACTTTATTATTAATGCTACTAGCATTAACAATCATCAGAGATGCATCAAACATTGCTGTATGTGAACTGTTACATTTTTGACCAGGGAAAATCCTGCCTAGTGTTTGTCAAATACTGCAGAATATCTGCTGCAAAAATTCTCTTCCCTGATTTTGACAAATGCACACCATCCTGTCTGAACACATGTGACCAAAACTAGGCTTGCATGCTCTACACATTTCCATTTTTTTTAAAACAGGACATTTTTTCCATGTAGGTATTTACCCCAAAAATCTTTTCATTCACAGTGACCTGACTGTTCTTTCTATAGGTGATTTGTGAAAAATATTTCCTAACACCAGTATGAGCTATACTACCTAAGAGGGCTGTCAGTTCCCTATTAACAGTCAGAGAATCCTTGCAGGTGACATCATTTTTACCAACATGAATAAAAACAGATCCATACTTCCTTACATTATGGCATTCCAAGACGTGTCTCACATCTTCTATTTTTGCTCCTGACAAGCATAACACTATTCGGTATTCATTATCTTCTCTGCAAATATAAGTATCAGTTCCTCTAATAATTGAATCTCCAATTACAAGAATATCTTTGTTGGCCAACTCTGAAGAATCTTCAGCTTCTAATACAGTAATATCTGCTCTATCAGTTGTTACAAAGGATAGATCTTCATCATTATTAGTCTTATTAATCCCACTGTTTTCACTGTGTATTAAATTCACATCCAGCTGGTATTGTAAATCCACAGCTCGAGCAATGTAGTCAACATCTGTCTTTCTCTTCTTTTTTCTTACAGTAATGTTCTTCAATCCTTCCACATTCAGTTTTGATTTCTTCATTTTCACCTGTCCCTTGCCTCTTTTTTCTACCGTCTCCATTGGAAAACTTATGCCTTTTACTGTAGACTGAAGGTTTTCTGGTATAAAAATATCATCATTCCCTGTAACCTGTGTGTTACATAACAAAACATTGTCCTTTTTACTATGTATTCTCTTTCCTTTACAGTCATTAATCAGTTCCTTTTTCTTCCTTATTTGTTGTGAACTTCTTCCTTTCTTTCTTTTTTGTTTCCTTCTAAACAAACTGGATCCTCAGATTGCTAAATACTTGCATCCAGGATTCCAAAGTTATCAGGGGCATCATCTTATTTCATAGGAGTTGAATGATCTTTGCAGGAAATTAATGCATCATTTCCTAAATATGTTCTGTTTGTTCTATGCCCAACGTTAGTTAGTTCATCAATTCAGTCATTAATATATGAAACGACAGTTCTCCAAGCCATGCCAATTGTACAACTGCAGTCATCATCATGAAGTCTAGATTTACTTCTAACAATGGAAAGCAAATCATCCAGCTTTTGACACTAGGAAGCCAGATTGCCAGTGTTATCAGCTGTTACCATTATATATGAATAGCATTTATTACCCTGTACAAGATATTTGTGCAATTAACAAATTGTTAATTGAAAACTCATTTAAGGAATCCATATTCAGCTTCAAATGAATAAAATATCACAAAAGAAAAGAATAATCAAAATCAGTAACCACAGAATTCAAGCAGAGCTTAAATCAACTTATATGACAAAATTCACATTAGCAATATCCAACTAAACAATAAAGCACAGTAAAGTTGTTCTGACAATACAAGTTCTACAAGCCAGACAATAGTTGTGATTCATTTACGTTGTGTGCAGTAGCTTCTGTTCACTATTGCTCTCAGTCCCACTTCTTTTTAACAGTAAAGCTAAATAAATTACAGACCAAGATAAGCTAGTTTAGACATGATCAGGATTTTCCTCTCTGCACAATGTGTAACTTTATAGCTGTCTTTTCCATTACTCTAAACCTTATTCTAACCTTAGGGTGGCTAGAGCTTGCCTGTCTAAAACATATGCCTTTCTAACAACCAGTAGTGAAATTAAAGGTAAAACAACAAAATATGAATCAAAGTAAGTCTTGTTAACAAGCAGTCCCTTCCTACCTACAAACGGTGAAAAACAGTAATAACAAATACAATATAAATTCAAACAAAACTTCTCTTACCAGTCAACTCCACAGTACCAAGCAGTCTGTGTAAATTTATAGCTGTCTAGGCCCCTTGGAGTGACTAGAGCTTACCTGTCTAAAACCTATGCCTTTCTAACAACCAATAGTGAAATTAAAGGTAAAACAACAAAATATGAATCAAAGTTAAGCCTTGTTAACAAGCAGTCCCTTCCTATCTAGAAACAGTGAAAAACAGTGATAACAAATACAATATAAATGCAAATAAAACTTTTCTTACCACTCAGCTCAATAGTAAATCAAAAACCAAGATAGAATTGTTTAGATATGCTCAGGATTGGTTAAGTAATATGCAGTCTAGAAACTGTATCATAGAATTACCTTTTTTTAACCTGTAAACTGACCAACCTAACTGAGGAAGCACAAACTCATTATTCTAAACCTTCTTTGTTCTATGCAAGATCTGCTTCACTGTCTAAAACTGTGCTAACCCTTTCTGTTTTTTTTTCTCATTCTGTTAATTGTTATTATTTATGTATGTAGCTTGTATGTATGTATATATGTATCTATCTATCTAGCTAGCTATTTTAACTCAATAGTACTGAACCCCTTCTACTTTTTTTTATAAGAGATATGTGTCTGTACAAAAATCTACAAGGGAATCACCAATGCAGCCTTTGTAAAGCTGTTTAACACTCTAATGATGTTGCATGTGAACTAAGTTGTTGCAAACTGCTGCTGCCAGCTTAGGTGCGACTGCTTTAAAGCCAGTGAAACCAACCTATCTCTACTAAAATAATTTCCCTTGTTGACCCACACTCTAGGCAGTGTTTGCTGGCTTGTTTGGATAACCTTATAATAATCTTATAACCTTTTATTTTATATATATATATATATATATATATATATATATATATATATATATATATATATATATATATATATATATATATATATATTTTTTTTTTTTTTTTTTTTTCCATATAGTATCTTAACTTGTATTTAATCATTTTAAATAAAACTGAAATTAATTTTTTTAATGGTTAATGAATTGTGTTTTATTTTTTATGTGAAAGTTAGAAAATAGAGACGTATTTGTCTTAACTAAACTCTCTTCATGATTGAAATCAAACCCTTTGCCTTGTAACTGTGGGTGAACACATTAAACAATAAGCTCAAGCCTCAAAAATGGTTAGCCAACTATTTTTTTTTACTATAAATTCCATTTTTTTTTATTTATTATTATTTTTGATGATCAACCATTCAGCTGCAAGCAAAGAAGTACTGTGCTCCTCAATCCGCATCCGTGGGCTGTGGTTGTACCTCAACTGTGTTCTGTTGACAATCTCATCCCTGACTGAAAAGGTTTATTTTCACTCTTGCATTAACTTAATAACAGGGCTTCCTCTATTCATGAGAAAAGTGAAAAGTACATGTGCGGAAATTAGGTGCCCATCAAATACTCCCCAATTAAGCTAATTAGGACTCTCCTACAAAACCACTGACTGAAAGGCTAATTCCACAAAAAATATTGAAGGTAAATGTCCCTAGTCCCATAGCCAGCAACAATGTCCTCACATGAATTATTGAAAGACTCATGTCTACTCCTACTACTTTGGATAAAATAACCTGAATTAAGTTCTACTATTCATAATGTGCTTCCAGTAGAAAAGTGAGCCTCTGTTGCTACTCAAATTCGACATGTCTCTCTTGCCTGCCAAGACCCAGATCTGCTAACTTTGTATTTTTTTTATATATAAAACTCAATATTCCTTTTCCTAAATGGAACATCAAAATATTTGAACATTAAATGCTGACAGGAAGACTAGCCTAAACAGTGTTTGCTGCAATGCCTTCAACAATACAAAATATAAGCGCCAGACTGACTGGCCCTATGACTAAATTGCTTAATACCTTCAGTTAAACTTCCTATTCTTTTTTTTTTTTTTGACTTCATAAATAGAAATATTAAATTCTTAAATAAAAACAGACTACCAACAAAATCAATGCAATGAATGCATTCTCAAAAGGTCGGGAGATAATTATGGTCAAAGTGCAAAATAAACTTAAATGACATGTACCTTCATGGTCTTTGGGGATAGATACAGCATCAATAACTCAGTTATTGACAAGTGAGTCGATCACGGGAACGTGATTTGTAGCTAAGGCAGCCACCTAACAAAAGCTGAACTATGCTCAAGGCCAATGCCTTTCAGATTCCATGACAGCCACGTTGCTTTTCAACTCGCGATTACATAAGATCATAGGATCATAGGACGTTACTAGGCTATTGGCCCTGAGACCCTTACAAGCCTAGCCAAGAATTTAGCCCATGTTCAGACAAGCCAGCACCCAATGATCCTGTCCAGCATGGGCACAGTTGAAATCCCAGGACTGTATTTTCTGTTCCACATCCAGTTATCCAGGTTGCATTTAAAAAGGGTTAATGAGGTACTCTGCTTGATGTGGAGAGAAAGCCTATTCCACAGAATGTGGAGTCTCTGGGACACAGATCTGTCTTGCCAACAAGTCCTATTGATGTCACAGACCAGACTGAGGTTGTGCGTATGGGTTACCCAAGTGGATCTTGACTTACAGATGTGCAGCAGTCCCATCAAGGCAGGGTCTGAGATTGCTTTGTATGACAGACAGAGGTCACCTCGGAGCAGTTTGTATGAGACTGAGTAGAGGGACAGGGCCTATCTGTGTAAGCTAGATGTTTGAGGCCCTGTATTCTCCTGGAGAGGAACCTCTGTGGTCTGTCCAGCTGCTGCATGTGGTTTGTGAGGTACACGCTGAAAGGGGCATTGCACTTAATAATGGGTATTATAAGGGAAGAATACAGGGATGTTATGACCTCCTTGTCCCTCAATGAGATACACTTCCTAATGAGGTGGGCCATGTAGAAAGCTTTCCATACAATGGAGGCAATATGGTAGTCAAACATTAGTTTGAAAGCAACCTGGGTGCCAAAGTCCCTCGCAACTAATTCCATGCTTAGGATCTTGTTATTAATGTGATAATGTGTGAGGAAGTCATTCTCCCCAAAGGGGATGAAGATGGTGCATTTTTTGGCATTCACTTTGAGGCCATATGTCTGGCACTAGTCATTTGGATGTCCACATCACTAGGGGAATTTATGACAGTACCCAACTTGCAGTCATCTGCAAACTTGGTCAGCCATAGCCCACTGCTTTTGCCTGCATCTCAGAAAAGTATATCCCAAGCAACAGCAAACCCAAGACTAGTCCCTGGGGCACACCACTTGTTACTAGTCTACTGCTTGAGGTGGCGTTCCCTATTTTGACTAGGTGGGTTCTATCAGTGAGCCTGTTTGCTACCCAACTGGTAACATATGGATTGATGCCTAGTTGAAAGAGTTTATCTGTTATACCTGAGTGCGAAATTGTATAGAAGGTTTTGGCCAGGTCAAGATATGTGGCATGCACCATCTTCACCTCGTCCATGACATTCGTGACTGTCTCAAAGAAGTCAACCAAATTTAACAAGCATGACCTCCCTTTGATGAAAACAAACTGTGTGGGATCGAGTGTTTGGAGGTCGCCAATACCCTTGTTGATGAGGTCCATGATAATCTGTTCCATGGCTTTGCAGATCATGCTAGTTAGGCTGATGGGTCTATAATTTCCTGGATCAGTGGACACACCACTTTTGTGCAAAGGGATGACAGGTCTGTCCTACTCTTGGCTGGGATGAAGCTGGTACTCAGGCTTTGGTTCAGTAGGGTGCCTAATGGTACTGCAAGTTCCTACTTGAGTTCATGTAGGATGTTATTGAATCCAATGGAGGCTGTATTTGTTGCCTTTGAGAGGACAGTGATGACTTGTACCCTAAAGATAAGGGGAGAGGGACAGGTGCTGGGGATGTGCTGATTTACTGATTTGGAGGACAGAGGGGTGAAGTTTTCACTGAACCGGTCTGCCAGCAGGTTGGCTATATCTATGGCATTTGTGTATGCTGTGTCCCTGACAACCAGTTCTGAGTAGATCTCAGTGCTTCCTTTGAGATTGTGGACTAATGTGAAGAAGGCCTTATAGTTATCTTTAGCAGATGTGGCCAGTTTGGACTTGAAGTTAGCTTTGGAGGATTTCACTAGTGCTCTTATTTGCTTGCTTAGGCTAAGGAGAGATTGTATCCAATTAGGCATCTGTTCCTTCTTGGTCCTGGACAGCAATTTTTTCCTTTTTTATAGAGTTTATTTATTGCAGATGTCTACTAGACAGGTTTACTCTTCCTTGAGGAGGATAATTTTGTCCTGTTAGATATTCCTGATTTCATGCAGCTATATAAATGCTCTTATAATATTTTGGTGTAGGTTTGTACATTTGTGTCATTTCCTACCGAGGGGGAGGGGGCTGTGACGCTGTGTATTCCTTCCTTCAGCAGGTTGTAATTAGCTTTCAAAAAGATTTTATTCTTGAACTTAGCTGTGGGGGTCAGGGGAGATGGTGACTTAGAAAGTGACTGCTTTGTGGTCAGATCTTACCAGGGAGGATGACCTCTGTGTATCCAGTGTTTGCTCTTAGTGAACTAGCAGGGCATATATATATATATATTTTTTTTTTTCTGGAGAGTGTGAGTTAAAGTGAAATTCACTCACATTTGCTTAGTACACTAATGAAGTTAAGTGCAAGAGACAAAGTGCTCTAGATTGGGATGACTAACTTCCACATCAACCAGCACATTTAGTTATATTGTTGCTACAAAACTGCTGAAGCTGGAAAAATTTTGACCACTGTTCAACTATACATTGCTTAACCCACGATATAAATATTTACATATTTTTATCTGCATTTTTGCTATATGTGCATGTCTTATTACAGTGAGCTAATAGCGGATTCATGGTTTTGCCTTTTTATGTATATGTGATGATTAAGAATGCAATATTTGTACTAACAGCATTTATTGACAGTTTTTGTACAGTTAATTTTAGATGTGACATAATTTCTGTTCATTAAAAAGGAAACTAAAACATGTCTGACATGATTTTTTTTGTTTGTTTTTGTTTTTTGAATTTGCTATTGATGTAGCATTAAGTGTTGCATAGCTGTCCTGCTACATTTTTTTTTTTTTTGCTTTGATCATAGGATCATAGGAGGTTACTAGGCTAACTGCCCCAGGACCCTTACAAGCCTAGCCAAGTTCAACTCATGTTCCCAAGGATGTCTGTTTCAAGCAGACACTAAAATCACCACCTATTGCTCCTGTCCAAGAGGGACACAGGTGGACTCCCCAGTGTGAATTTCTTTTTACCCGTCCAAACATCCAAATTATGCTTAAAGAGGGCCAATGAGATATTTTGTTTAACATGAATAGGAAGTTTGTTCCAAAGGTGGAACAACCTCTGTGAGACAAATCTGTTGCTCCAGCAAGTTCTGTTAAAATGTCACATACCAGGTTAAGGTCCACTGAGTGAGTGACCCATTTGCCATTTGACTTGTGAATGCGCAGCATTTCCATTAAAGCTGGATCAGAGATGGCTCTATATGCAAGCCACAGGTCGCCTCTGAGCAGTCTGCATGACACAGATTAAACTGACAATGATTTCAATTTGTCTGCATAAGACAGAGCTTGAAGACCTGAATTGTCTTTGTAAGGAACATCTGTGGTCTCTCCAATTGCTGCAGGTGTTTGAAAAGGAAAATACCAGAGAGAGTGTTGTACTATATTATTGACATGATGAAGAAAGAGTACAGGCGGGTTAAAACTTCATTTTTTTCTGAAGGCAATGCCCTTACGTATGAGATAAGCAATATAAAAAAACAAGTGGAATTACCTGTAATGTTTGCTAGACAGGAGTAATTTTCTAAGCATATATATTGACTGCATGTGGTAATTTTAACATTATAAGCTTGGCGACATAGTTTGCTGTGATATACTATTATGCTGGTTCAAGAATCATGAACAGAAGTGTTTCCTAGCATTTAGTAAATGGATTTAGCTGTACTGCCTTAATACTGTAACTACTGATAGCATAAAACCACATAGGAAAAGCTGTGTAAAATTCACTGAACTTGCCTGTGCTGTAGACTACTGCACTGACTGATAGTTGCATAGAGAAATGCAGAAGCTGTGGTACTACTATTAATGAATGTCCTGCCTGAATGTATAATACTGTATGCATGCTGTTATGTTAGCTATGTACAATACAAAATCCATGCACTGACTCTATGTACCCTACCAGGTCTTTCCACCCCACCTGTCCTTACCTTGAATGGCTCAATCTGTGTTGAAAAGAAACTATCATCCTGAAAACTAAAAGAAAAGCATTCCTGCACTGTCCCTCACTAAGGAAAAGGACTGCAAGGTCTGTATCTTAAGTGTAACTATTGTGCTAATAAATTGTTTGGCTGTACTTGGTCTATGTCTAGCCTAGGATCCATAGTAAAAGATAGCTTAACAGTCTTAGACTCCCTAGTCAGGCTGCTGTAATAAGTAATAAAATAAGCATTCTACAGCTCAAACAGCCAGTATAACACACACCCCTGCTTACTTCATCTCGTAGTTGCTAAAGAAATAACAAATATCTGTACAAAATTCAGGTTAAAAGATTGCTTATTCCCAACAGTCAGTAAAATTGTATGGCTAAACTACAAACTTTGTTTAATACAATATTGAGTAAAATACAGCTCACTTTAAAAATAATAAATTAGAATTGAGTAGAGTGTTGCTCACTTTAAAAAGAACTGAGTAAAAACACTGTAAAGTTGTATTAGTTAAGCCTGCATACTCACAGACCCTGGAAATCCTTGTAGCTTTGTATAGCCCCGCTCTATTCTCCCTCAGTTTGCTCGCGCTCGCTCTACTCCCCACTCTGCCCCCAAATTTCACCCACCCCCACTAGTGTTAAATTTAAACCCAATAAACCACTCCCCCCTCCTACAACCTATCATAGATAACCCACACCTCCATACACCTCCCCATACACCACCCCTTTCTGCCAACAGCCCTCTCAATTCTCCACCCACATTCCTTACCAAGTGCCACTACTATTAAGATGAGACCAATTATGTTCCTCTCAGTTATATTGCCTGGGCTATATCTCATCACCATCTATGAAAACCAGCCCTATCTTGGCTTTCACCACCCAATATTTCATACCATCTCTGCTCCCACCTTGAGTGAATCAGACAAACCCTCAGCTCACTACAAACCTGTCCTCTCCACTTCTAACAACCACCAACTTACTAGACCATGGTCCATCTCCCCCAAAACTAGATATTATCATAAAATAATAAGTAAAGCACTGAAACTAATAATCGCTGTTCAAATTACTCTGATGGTGATGGAGACATCCACTCTAACCCTGGACCCACCCTTCCGGCAAGCTCCCAGCCCACTAACACCTTCAACATATGGCCAAATTCAAAGTCTCCTAACTCTCTCCTGACCTGTCACCTAAATATCAGGAGTATTAACAACAAGGTCCATAATCTTCATGCCCTTCTAGCCACCTACTCACCTGATGTGCTATGTCTTACAAAAACCTGGCTAAAACCAGGAACTAAAAATGATGAGGTTATCCCACCATGGTAAAATATACTTAGACTAGACCGAAACAACAGGAAAGGTGGAGGAGTGGCAGCTCTGTTTAAAAACACAATAGATGTCACATTAGCCCCACAACATCCTCCCTTGTTCAATAATGCAGAAGCCCTAGTTAGCAAACTGCAGCTTAACAAAAGTAAATCTATATTCATTGCCTGCATTTATATCCCCCCAGGCAACAAGGCAAATACCACAGAAGACTTTCTCCAATGGCTTTCCAACACATACCCCTATGAAACTATGGTGTTAGGAGATGTTAATGTTAACTGGAACAATTGTTCCTCTGAATCTCCCACCAGCCACATAAACCTTCATGGCTATACCCAACTTGTATCTTCACCCACCAGAATAAATAAATCCAACTACAAAGGCAGTATCCTGGACTGGATTCTTACCAACAATCACCTGGACCTGTATAACATGGGTATCTTCCCAGATGATATAAGTGACCACCTACTCACTTACATCATTAAGCATAAAGTAGATAACCACCACCAAGCTCTACATAAATCTATCAGAAACAACAAGAACTTTAACTCCACTGACTTTCAGAATGAACTTAGAGCAGGCAATTGAGCCATACTTAAAGAACTTCCAATAGATGATGCTGTAGACTATTTTAATTCTAAATTCCTCTCCATTCTAGATTCCCATGCTCCTATCTTCACCACTAAGACCACCCCCTGGCTCTACAAAGAAACCAAAACCAAAATCATAGCAAGAAATAAAGCATGGGACAAATGGCGCACCTCCAAAGACCCACTTGACCATATTAATATTAATATGCTCCTGCTCCCTCCCCTCATAAATTTATTATATCTCATTATCTTATACACTTTGATACATATCTCTAGCTAACAACCTTATCTTTCCTTGGCATATACTATACTATGTTGTTTATTTGATGTCTCTGCCTGAATAACTCCTATAGATGTATATCAAATCTCTCTCTTCTCTTTCTTTTCTATCACCTCTCATTGATTTAAATGCTTTTGAAATGTGATTTGTGATGTGAGCTGTTTTATTTTTTGTTCTGTACAATGTAATGTAATTTTGCAATTTTTTTTTTTTTTTTTGATGTGTATTTTTTGTTTTTGTTCAGGACTCCATTGAAAACGGGTTCTTTTGGCCCAATGGACTATCCTGGTAAATCAACTGCAAATAAAATAAAATAAATAAAATTAAATTCTGACAACTAAGGAATGATACCAAGAAAGCCACACTGTTAGACAAAAAAAAATTCTATCAACACCTTCAGCAAAAACACCAAAACAAACCTCAAAAATATGGGGCAAGCATAAACAAACTGCTCCACCCTGGCCAAACCTCCACCCCACCCCCTCAACTTGCAACCTTAAAACTCCAGAGAAAACTGCTAATATCATTAACAATTTATTTACCAAAATCATCCAGTCACTAGCTAGCCAACTACCCCCACCAGCTCCTTTCAAAACTCCTCCACAACCACTACCCCACTCCCTTTCACCTTCCGACCTGTATCTACATTGGCCACCTGATCTCTAATTAACAAACTAAAGCCCACTACCCTGGCAGCTGATCTCCTCCCACCAGAATATTTACAAAAAGGGGCAGATGCCATTGCATACCCTGTCTTGATCATAATAAACTGCACCTTGACTGAAGCCACTATCCCATCTCTCTGGAAGGTTTCCCATGTCATTCCCCTTCTTGAAGGAAAGGATTCTTTGGACATCTCAAACTTCCAACCAATAGCCAAACTATCACCACTGGCCAAAATTATGGAAAAGTGCATCCACAACCAATTAATGCACTATCTCACCCAAAATAAACTACTGGCCAACTCTCAGCATGGTTTTATGCCACACCACAGCACCACATCAGCCCTCCTATCCTTCTCTAACTCTATCAACATCAACTGAAACAATAACAAACTTACCTCAGCTCTCTTCCTAGATCTCTCTAAGGCCTTTGATACGGTCAGTCACCAACTGCTTCTCTGTACCCTGAAGGAACTGTCACTGAATAGTAGCTCTATTAAATGTTTCCAATCTTACCTGTCTGATAGACAACAAGCAGTTTTATGGCAGAATACCCTATTCACATGTCTACCCATTACTCTAGGAGTCCGCCAAGGCTCCATACTAGGACCACTACTCTTCTCAGTCTTTATCAATGACCTACCCACCATCACTCCCAGGGCCACCTGAATCCAATACGCGGATGACTCTACTTTAATATGTACTGCCTCCTCCTCAACTGAGCTTATGACCCTAACCCAGAATACTTTCAATGATGTAGAAAAATGGTTTGCAAACCATCACTTTCTATTAAACCCCAACAAAACTAAACTGCTCATCTTTTCCCCCACCTGCAAATCCTCCTCACCATTCTTTACTATAAGTTCCAACAATGGCACAATCATATCCCCAGATACTCACACAAAACTCCTGGGCATCAGAGTCGATAACGCACTAAAATATGATATCCATGTCAATCAAACCATTAAATCTGTCAACAAAAAACTGGGCTCCCTACACAGGATCAAAGCCTTCCTCACTCCTTTTGCAAGAACCACTATCGCTCGGTCCCACCTACTATCTACCCTCCTCTATGCCCCCCCCTTCACTAACCTGAACCAAGCCAACCTTACCAAACTTGCTAGTTGTTACAACCATATTGCTAGATTTGCTACAGGTGCTACCTCTAGAACCCACCATTGTATCAACCTATCTCAACTAAGATGGCTGGACTGTCAGTCTTCTCCAATACAACCAATTTATAATAACCCATAAAATACTATATCAACCCGAAAAAACACAAGCACTAAATAAGATCATCAAACCATACAGCAACCTGAGGTCACTTCGCTCTGCTGACAAACTGCTGGTACAAATAACTAAGAGCATAAATGTGGCTGGGGACTCCCTGTTCACCAACTCAGTAGGCAAAACTTGGAATATGCTACCTGCCAAACTCACTCACCAACCCTCCTTAACCCACTTCAAAAAAAGCCTCACACTATACTTCCAACAGCATTGGCAGTGTCCCTGCTTAAACCCCGACTAATCACCACCCGCTGTTCCTGCAAACTCTCTCTAAGCAGTTCAATCATATACTCTAATAAGCGTATGAATTCTTGATGAGACTTAGCCCGTAAATGCGTGTATTATTGTCTAAATTGAAGCTGCATGCTTTTGATGTTGTCTACTATGTTTTATCTATGTTTGTAACCCTACTGAAAACTGCATATTATACTTATCTCTAAATGTTTTTAGTGTTCCTAATGTATTTGTAATCTGTTTTCTGCAGCTTTTCTCCCCGGGCCTCCACAGAAAATGGACATATATCCAGTCGGACTTTCCCAGTAAGCAAATGTAAAATAAATAAATAAAATGCCCTTTTTACCACTGTGGAGACATGGTGATCAAAGTTAAGGTTGCTGTCAACCTGTGTGCCCAGGGGTCTATGCCATATAATCGAACTTCCAAAATTTCGAACATCATCTGTTCGAACTTAGAAGTTCGAAATATGACAACATTGAAACCTCAGAACAGCAAATTATTTCCCAGGGAAAAAATTTGCTGTTCGAAAAAACACACACACAACACAAGCACACCAAAACCCTGCACTAACCTTAACCCAAACCCTAACGCTAAGGTCTGTCACTATCGCACACTTACCTTACCCGTGCCCTAACCCTAAAGTCCGTCACTATCGCACACTTACCTTACCTGCACCCTAACACTAAAGTCTGTCACTTTTGCACACTTACCTTACCCGCACCCTAACCCCAACATCCATTCACACTCGCACACTTACCTTAACCCGATCCATAACTTTTGCACCACAGTAGAGAAAATGTCGAAGCCACGGAAACAGCCAACTGAATTATTTTTCTGGGAAAGAATTTGAATTTCCGCGGCTTCGACATTTCTATTTTTCGAACTTCCAGTATTTAACATTCCAAACGGTCGATTAAATAACATAGACCCTGTGCCCAGATCTCTCACCATTGACTGTGTGCTTAGAGTATTGCTATTAATGAGGTAGTTTGCAGGCACATCACCCTTGCTGAAGGGAATGATAATGCATTTTTCTGAATTAAGTTTAAGACCATGACTTTGGCACCATTCATTAGTCTGCGTAAGACCTTCTTGCAGGATGCTAACACTGCTAAGGGTTTCAATGATCACTCACAGTTTGCAGTCATCAGCAAACTTTGTTAGCCACAGTCCTTTAGTTTTAGCCTGTACTTCACAGAAGTAGATTCTAAATAGTAGGAGTCCCAGTACTGATCCCTGTGGAACACCACTGGTTAGCATCTGCTGGAGGAGGTGGAGTTCAATATTTTGACTGTGTGAGTTCTATCAGTCGGCTATTTTGGCCATATGAGTTCTATCAGTCTATCTGTAAGCCAGTTTGCAACTCACCTGATAATATATGGGTTGATGCCCAGCTGGGTGAGTTTATCAATGATGCTTTAGTGAGGAATTGTGTCAAAGGTATTGGATAAGTCTAGGTAGGCTGTATGCACACATTTTCCCTCATCTAGTGCTTTGGTGACTGTCTCAAAGAAATCAACCAAGTTTAACAGGCATGATCTCTCCTTGACAAAGTCAAACTGAGTGGGGTCAAGTGTTTGGAGATTTGCAATATCTTTGTTAATGAGATCCATGATGATTCATTCCCTGGCCTTGCAGATAAGACTGGTCAGGCTAAAGAGCTATTGTTCCCAGGGTCATTGGATGCACCTCCTGTGTGCAAAGGGATGACTGTAGCTGTTTTTCATTTTGCTGGGATAAAGTCAGTGCTTAGGTGGTGATTGAAAAGTGTGTCCAATGGTGATGCTAATTCCTGTTTTAACCAATGTAGACTACAGCCCAGGATGTTGCCTGGTCCCATGGATGCTGTGTTTTTGGCCTTGGATAGGGCATTTAAGACCTGCTGCTGAGAGATACTAGGAGGGGGACAAGTGCTAGGGATGCTTTGGAGTATATGTGGTGGGGTCAGGGCAGTGAAGTTTTCATTGAACCTATCAGCCAGCAGGTTTGCTATATCCACAAATTCTGTTTATTTAGTACTATTAACTATGAGCTCAGTGCAAATCTGGGCTTTAGCTTTTAGGTCACAGATGTAACTAAAGAACGCCTTGTGATTATCTTTAGTTAGGGAAACTAATTTGGATTCATAGTTAGCTTTGGAGGAATTATTTGCTTGTTTAAGCTGAGGAGGGAGTGTTTGCAGTTTTGAAACCATTCCTTCCTACTCTTAGACAGCAATTTTTTCTCCTATTGTATAGCCTATTAATGCCGTTTGTCAACCAGCCAGGTTTGTTTTTTCTTGAAGATCTTGCTTTGGTTCTATCAGATACAGCAGAGTCAAAACAATTGTACAGGTGCTCGTGTAAAGCATTGGTGTATAACTCAGCATGGGTGTCTATTCCATCAGTGGAAAGAGGGGCTGTGAAGATATTTATGCTGTCATATAAGAGGTTGTAGTTGGCCTTGGAGAAGTTTTGTAATCTAGTTCTTGCTAAGGGGATCCTGTGTTATAGGTTCATAGGTTCATAGGTTGGTACTAGGCTATTGGCCCTAGGGCCTAAACAAGCCTAGCCATAACAATTCCCTGGCTATTTCTTCCCACACTATTTACTTCACTGGTCCCCTGTCTAGCAGGGTGACTGATGTGATCCCCAGAGTGAATTTCCTTTCTCCCATCCAATTGTCAAGGTTCCTTTTGAAGAGGGCCAAGGAGGCGCTCTGCTTGACATGTATGGGCAGTCTATTCCAGAGTCTGGGGAGTCTCTGGGTCAGGAACCTATCCCTCCAGCATGTTTTGTTTATTGTGATGACAAGGTTTAGATCCCTGGAGTGTGTAGCTCTGAAGGATTGGGATTTCTTTAAGTGTAGCATGTCCAACAGCTCTGGGTTTGACATGGCCTTGTATGTTAAGCAGAGATTGCCTCTGAGTAGACAATATGCGACAGAGTATAGCTGGGGTTTTTTTAAGGCGGTCAGCATGGAGCATCTGCTTTAGGCCTGTAATTATTTTAGTGAGGTATTTCTGCAGCCTTTCCAGTTGTTGCAGATGTCTTGAGAGGTACATATCAAATGAGGCGTTGTAGTCTATAATGGGTCTAATGAGGGAAGAGTACAGTGGGACAATGACCTCCTTTTCTCTGGATGAAAAGCCCTTAGTGATGAGGTGTGCCACATAGAAGGATTTCCTGACTGTTGTGGCGATATGGTTATTGAAGGTGAGACCACTGTCCACCTGTGTACCTAAGTCTCTCATCACACTTTTGGTGTTTAGTGTACTGCCACCTATGTGGTAATTCATGGGTAAATGTTTTTTTCTCAAAGGGGATAACTATACATTTTTTGGCATTGAGCTTGAGGCTCTGGCACCAAGTATCTGTTTCTGTAAGGCCCTTTTGTAGAGTATCCACATCATTTGGGGATTCAATAATGGCTCCCAGTTTGCAGTCATCTGCGAACTTTGTTAGCCAGAGTCCCTTAGTGTTGGCCTGTACTTCAGACAAGTAGATAAAAAATAAGAACAGTCCCAGGACTGAACCCTGAGGTACTCCACTTGTCACTTGTCTGTAGCTGGATTTGGAGTCAGCTACTTTTACAGTCTGGGTTCTGTCATTAAGCCAGTTGGCAACCCATCGAGCGACGTAGGGATTAATGCCCAGCTTAGTAAGTTTATCTATGATTCCAGAGTGGAGGATGGTGTCAAAGGCCTTGGTGAGGTCCAGATAGGCTGTGTGGACTGCCTTAACCTCATTCACAGCTCTGGAGACTGATTAGAAGAAGTCAGTCAGGTTCAGGAGACAAGATCGGCCCTTCACGAACCCAAACTGGGTGGGGTCCAGTGTTTGAAGGTTGCCAATATCTTTGTTTATAAGTTCCATGATAATACGTCCCATGGCCTTGCAGATCAGACTTGTCAGACTGATGGGACGGTAGTTCCTAGGATCCAAGGTGGATCCTCCCTTGTGGAGTGGGATAACTGTAGCTGTGCACCACTCAGTGGGCACAAAGCCTGAGGTGTTAAATATGACACTTAGGTGAGGTGCCAGTTCATTTTGTAGTTCATGTAGCACACAGCTCGGGATGTCATCTGGTCCCATGGATGCTGTATTCTTAGCTTTGGAGAGTGCATTTTTTACCTGTGTGGCCATTATTACCGGAATTTAGCAATCTTCTGGTATTGAGATGGGCCGTTTACGGGGTGAGAGGGGGGTGAAGTTGGCACTGAATCGATCTGCCAGGATATTGGCAATATCCTTGGGATCAGTATACTAAGGCCATTTTGTTGTAGCTCAGAGCAGATCAAAGCATTGCCATTTAGATTCTTGACATAGTTATAGAATGGCTTGTGGTTGTCTTTAGAATCTTTGGCAATTTTATTTTTGTAACTAGCTTTGGCGGATTTTTCGAGGGATCGCAGCTTCTTACTGAGGCTGGTAAGGGAATTTTTGCATCATGGGATTTTCCCCTTTTCTGCAACAATTTCTTCCTTTTGTTGTAAAATTTGTTTATGGCAGGGGACCGACAGATTGGCTTCCTTTCTTTTGGATGAAAGCATCTTGGTTCTATTTGGGATGGCACGATTCATGCATGAGTGGATGTGCTTGTACAGTGCCTAAGTGTAGGACTCAGCAGTCGAACTTTCAGTTCCATTCAGCATGGGTGTCATGAAGTTTGTCACTTCTGACATGAGTAGCATGAAGTTGGCTTTGGAGATGTTTTTTATGGAGGTTTCCTTACTGAGGAGTGGGGGTGGGATGTGGATGTTAAGGATGATTAGCTTATGGTCTGATCTGACCAACAAGGGGGTGATCATAGGTGTGGAGCATCGATTTCCCATGTTGGTAATTATCAGGTCTAGGATATTGGAGCCCCTGGTGGGACTATGGATTAGTTGATCCAGGGCATTGGAATTTATGAATTCCAAGAACCGTAGGGCAAAGGTGTTGGTACACGAGTAGTTTTCCAAGTTAATGGCAGGGCAGTTGAAATCACCCAGTATTAGGGTGTTTGCTTGTATCTTAATATTTTCCAGTATGTTTAGAAAAGTGTAATGAGAATCCTGGGGCATGGTGGGGGATCTGTAGCAAGCTACAATTTGGATTACAGTCTTACCTAGTGTTAGTTGCACCTGGAGAATTTCAGACACATTGTGTTGGGCAACTAGCCTGGTGGTGTGAATATCCTTGGTGAATATGGACACTCCTCCACCTTTAGTGTTTCGATCCTGGTTTAGTGGACAAAAAGTATGGTAAGAGTTGTAGCCTGGTATTGCAGGGGTGTTCTCTGGACCCTTGAACCAGGTCTCAGTTACTGCACAGATAATGATGTTCTCCATTTTTAGGAGTGCCTCAAGAGTATGCATTTTGAGGTTTAGACTTCTAGTATTGTGTAGCATTACCTTCAGATTTTGCATGCTTGTACCTGTTACTGTGGTGGTTTTGTCCTTTGAACTTTGCCTAAAAAAGGCACTATAGGGGTGGCAAGAGCCTTAGCCATAACCTGAATCCCAGGGGAAAAGGTGCAGACCATCTCTGGCAAAGCATCGTGGTCTGTCGATCATGTCGGCCCAGGCAGAAAGATACTGAATCCCTTTTGAATGACATCAGAAGCTTAGCCAGTTGTTGAAGTCAATTATTTTGTCCTTATATTGTGGTATAATTCTGGACAAAGGCAGGATGCTACTCAGGGCTAGGGTCATACCTGCCTGGGCCACATGATCTGAGAGCTCTTCCATGTCTCTTTTCATGTAGTCCAGGGAGGTACATCTCAAGTCATTCACTCCAACATGGACAATGACAGAGTCATATTTGTACTTGCTGTGGAGTGACTTGAGTGCATGCATTATGTGGCAGATCCTGGCTCTCGACAGGCAGCTGACTGTAATTTTCTCATTGTTCAGCCTGGTGAGTGGGACATCAGTGTGCCTGACTATAGAGTCACCTATGACAAAAGTGTTAGGTACATTGTCTTGCCTTAGGGGCTGTTGCTGGATGGCACACTGGTGTTGTGAACTATGTGGCACTTTGGTTGTGATTGGTGTTTGTTTGCATTTCAGCTTTGGAGGTCCTTGTTGCTTGGGCATGTTACAGTTAAGGGCCTCCGCATATGTGGATTTAGTGTTGCTATCAGTGGGTGTTGGTGGTGTGAGTTTAGAGGGGCTATGTGTTGCTTGAGGTGTAGTGTGGGTGTTAACCTTCTCCTCCTGACTGTCTAGCACAATCTTGGGTGGAGAGAGCTCTGTTTCCAGTTTGGCTATGTAAGTGCATCTCTCACAGGTTGTAGTGTTAAGTGGTAGGAGGAGTGGGTTGTCTGTGTATATGAGGCAATTGCTGCATTGCCCCAGTATATCCAGATTCACCAGGTGGACAGGAGAAATCACTGGAAGCTGACCCTTGAACATGCCTGGTTTGGTGCTTTTTTTGAAAAGTGCAAGAGCTGTTTTCCCTTCCCTTAGCAAGGTACTTTGCAATTGTAGGCTTAGTGCCTATGATTAATTATTTCTTATTAATAAGGAGAGTTGAGTGCTTGTATCAGTTTAGGGCTTCCTAGTGCTTTCCAGCAGGCATTAGAGCAAGTGCTAGTCACAGGGATGCTTAAAGGTAAGATGAAAAAAAATGGTTTAGCCTAAACACTGCAGTGTGCACTAGAGAAGTTAAATATGCAAGTAGGTAACTTAAGTTTTACCTGTCTAAAAAGTTAAGTGTTAGTGGAGAGTCACTATTTTTAAAACAGCAAGATAGATTGAAAGGGGGTGATCACTTGTGTATTCTGGCCTATGGAATACAGTTGGATGGCCAATAAATGTAAATAGTTGAAGGGGAATGATTTCACAAAATGATAACTTTGTGCCTATTCACACAAGCCAGTGAAAGCAGAGAGGAAATGAGATGTATGGTCAAATTAACATAAAAGACAGGCAACTAGAAAGACAGTGGTATTTAAGAACAGAATAGTAACAGGGTGATCGGGTGGGAAAAAATTCTGCCTGACTTACAAGAGACAGAGCTGTGATCTCTTTCGAAGTTTTAATATGCAGTTAAAAGCAGAATACAAGTGAAACACAAGGTAAAGTAAACAAATCACAGTATTCAACATATAAAAAGGCAGTAAACTAATACAACATACAACAAATAAAAAGCAAACTAACCTTTCCTTTACAACAAAGTATAGCAGAGTCTGGGTGAGCCTTTCTAATAAAGCTCTGAAATGTTTTATTTTACCCCTTAAATAGAAGGTTTAGTCCCTAGCTCCACCCCCTCAGTTCACAAATGATTAACCTTAAGTGACCTCCTTCTATCTTACATATGAGTCCTTAATTGATCAGCTACTTCTAGTGAGACTGATTTGTGGTCAGATCTCACCAGGGATGGCCACACACTGGGGATGGTGAAGCGGTCACCCATATTGGTGAGCACCAGATCCAGAATGTCTGAGCCTATTGTGGGTGTGCCAAACAGCTGGCCCAGGGCATTGGAGTTAATGAAGTCCAGGAACCTTTGGGCAAGTGAGTTAGAACATGTATAATTTACCCAGTTTATGGACGGGTAATTAAAGTCACCCAAAAACAGGGTGTTTGGTTGTATCTTGATTGACTCAAGTAGATCTAAGTAGGCTGAGTGGATGTCCTGATTCATGGAGGGGGGTCCTATAGCTGGCAATGACCTGAAGAGGGGTCTTGCCTACAGTCAATTGCACCTGAAGCAATTCAAGAAAATCTTGCTGTTTAATCAATCTAGTGGTGTATTTATCTTTAGTAAATATTGGTACACTACCTCCTTAGTTCTCATGCCTTTAGTTTATGGTCTGAAAGTGTGGAAGGAAATGTAGCCTGGTATAGCTGGAGTGTTCTACACAGCCTTAAACCAGGTCTCTGTGACTGTACAAATGTTAGCACCTTCCAAGGTGAAGACTGCTTTCAGTGAGTGCAGTTTCTGGTTTAGACTCCTAGCATTTAGCAGCATAAACTTGAGGTTGTTTTTAGAGGGTATTTTTATGTCGGGAATTTTGTTCTTGTGATATTGTCTAAAAAAGGCACTATGGGGGTGGCAAGAGCCTTAGCCATTAACTGAAATTCTAAGGGTGACAGACTAAGACAATCTCTGGCAAAGCATTGAGTTCTGTCGACTGTGTCATCCCAGGCTGACAAATACAGGATCCCCTTTAAATGACACCAGAAACTAAGACAATTGTTGAAGTCAATCATTTTTTGTTTGTATTAAGGTATCATCCAAGGTGAAGGCAAAATGCTGCATAAGGCTAGAGACATAACTTACTGAGACACATAATCAGAGATTTCAGTCATGTCTCTCATTGTATAGTCCAGTGAGGTACATCTCAAGTCTTTCACACCAACATGGACCATGACAGAGTCACAACAGTGCCTATTGTTGAGAGATTTGAGTGCATGTGTAATGTGGTTGATCCTGGTACCTGACAGACAACTGACTGTGACTTTTTCCTTATCCAACCTAGAGCGAGGGACATCTGTGTGTCTCACAATTGAGTCGCCTATGACTAAGATGTTTGTTTTTGTGTTATACCTTAGTGGCTTGGACACTGGTATGTGATATATTATGTGTACTATGTTCTGCAGAGGATGTGTTATGTAAATCATGTTTGTGTTTGGGAAGTCTCTTATGTTTAGTAAGCTTCCGATAAAGACCTCTGCATATGTTGGTTTATGTGTTGTTAGTTTGGTAGGTGCAGGAGGTGAGGTGAGGTGAGTTTGCTTACAACCTGCTTAGTATCAGATGAACTAACTGGAAAAGAGCCTGGATTCTAGGTTCTTGATATAGATGCATCTCTCACGTAATGAATTTGTGTGAACTAGAATAAGTGGGTTGTCAGTGTATGACAGACAATTGCTACATTGCCTCAGGATGCCCATGTCGACCAGGCTGGCTGGAAAAACTGTGGGAGATTGTCTGTCCATAATGCTAGGTAAGTTGATGCTGTCCGAAAACAGGGAGAGGACAGGAAGGACCAGGTAAACTAGAGAGCAGGATAAGTAGACAAAAATACTAAGGGCTAGTGGGTTAGATCTGTGTTGATACCTCAGGAGCAAAAAGTGCTTCAACAAAGTACTAGTTTAAGGGTGTGCACGCTTATGCAACCAGCTTATTGTAGGTTTTTTTATTTTTTATATTTTTCCCCTAACAGATTTGTTTGTTTTTCAATTGAATTGTACAGGTTATAGGTCACATTACAGGTAGGAAAAGTTTTGAAATGATTTATTGTGGTCTAATTTTTTTATATCACAAAAACCTGGCATTTTAACAGGGGTGTATAAACCTTTTATATCCACTGTATGTAGCAAACAATAGCAAACTGATTTAAACAAATTAGCCAATAGAAAAGCTCAAAACTGAGCCCTGTTCCCGCAACCTTCAATCAGATGAGTTCAAACTGCACACTCCTGCCGCTAGGATGCAGGTGAACCCTCTCCAACAAAACATGGCCTGGTTTATTGTTTTTGTGTTATGCCTTAGGGACTTGGACACTGGTGTGTGATATATTATGTGTACTATGTGCTGCAGTGGATGCGTTATGTGAATTGTGTTTGTGTTTGGGAGGTCTTTGATGTTTAGTAAGCTTCTGATAAAGACCTCTGCATATGTTGGTTTATGTGTTGTTGGTTTGGTAGGTGCAGGAGGTGAGGTGAGGTGAGTTTGCTTACAACCTGCTTAGTATCAGATGAACTAACTGGTGAAGAGCCTGGATTCTAGGTTCTTGATATAGATGCATCTCTCACGTAATGAATTTGTGTGAACTAGAATAAGTGGGTTGTCAGTGGATGACAGACAATTGCTACATTGCCTCAGTATGCCCATGTTGACCAGGCTGGCTGGAGAAACTGTAGGAGATTGTCTGTCCATAATGCTAGGTAAGTTGATGCTGATAGAAAACAGGGTGAGGACAGGAAGGACCAGGTAAACTAGAGAGCAGGAGAAGTGGACAAAAATATGAAGGGCTAGTGGGTTGGATCTGTGTTGGTACCTCAGGAGCAAAAGCTGTTTCAATAAAGTATTAGTTTAAGGGTGTGCACACTTATGCAACCAGGTTATTGTAAATTTTTTATATTTTTCCCCTAAAAGATTTGTTTGTTTTTCAATTGAATTGTACAGGTTATAGGTCACATTAAAGGTAGGAAATGTTTTGAAATAATTTATTGTGGTCTAATTTTTTATATCACAAAGACCTGGCATTTTAACAGGGGTGTGTAAACCTTTTATATCCACTGTATGTGGCAAACAAGAGCAAACTGATTTAAACAAATTATCCAATAGAAAAGCTCAGAACTGAGACCTATTCCAGCAACTTCAATCAGATGAGTTCAAACTGCACACTCCTGCCACTAGGATGCAGGTGAACCCTCTCCAACAAAACATGGCCTGGTTTAGTGCTCAGGTAATACAAACAGTAATACAAACAGAACTAGATTCAGCAGGTCTGAATCTAGTCTATGCTACATGAAACTAAGTGCAAAAATTTCAGAAAAAAAACAGTTCAAATAATCAGGCACAATAACCCTTTGGCCAGCAACTCCCAGCTCAGAAGGGCAGAGGCTACCCTCTCCTCCCACAAGAGTGCAGTCCTCAAACCTTCTGAATGTAAAATAACTGGCCTGATGTGCCATATGGTCTTGATCTCTAATTTGTCAGAAGAATGCCAGTGTTTTGTTTGCAAATTAAAAAAAACTTTAACACAAACTATTATTTACAATGATAAAAACATATATTTGAAAGCCTAATTTTGTATAGTGTATACATATGAATAACACCACAGATTAAATATATTGATGGAAGATTGTAGAAAACTATACAGTGCAACCAAGATATGACCTGATACTGGTAGCATTTTTCAATGTATGACTCGCTATTATGATTTTTCTCATCTTTTTTTTTTTAACTGTTCAGAAGGTAAGGACAGCAGCTCCTGGGAGAACTTTTCTGTTTGTTGTATAATGCTGTGTGATTCTTTTCATTACATTCCAGAGAGGTTATTTTAAAATGTTCTAACGGCTAGACGTCTAGACTTTTCAGTAAGCAATCAAATGTGTGAATTTCTTCTTAATAAAACTGATTTATTTGTGTTGATTCTGAGTTGGCAGTATGCTGTAAGTACAGAGCATACACAGGCACACAGTGTAGCATGGGGAAGGTTATAAATATTAGGCCAAGATTACTGTCTAAAAAAGTTTGGAAGCTTTACACTAATGTCAGTGGGGGAATGTCATACAGTACAGCAAATTTTGGATGTCTCAGGACAACTAACAAAGTTGTGCCAAACCATTTCAGATTTCAAGCAAAGTAGGCAATGTCTTCCAGTGATCAGCACATCCCTGTGTGATAGGGATAGTGAGAATGAAAGTAAGTGATAGATCATCTTGGTGCTCTATGGTAGGTTAATGCAAGGTAATGCAAGTTACAAATAAGATTTTGCACAGATGACAATGAATGGAGCTAAAATTTAAAAAAACATAGTGAAGTGTGAGTTTAAATATTTTTATCTTTTTGGATCATTTTATTAAGCCTCATAGAGAAGTTTTACTTTCATTCCATCAAGCCATGAAAGATAGATTAATTCAGGATAAATGACATAGGGGAAGACCAGACACGGTCACTAAAAACTAAAAGCCAGGTTACAATTAAACTAAAGAACTTCAGAAATACTAGTAAGCAGGCTGATGGATCTTTGTAAAATGAACTGCTGCATTTTTCTCCATATTTTGCCATTCTTTCTTTCTTCCAAAACTTGTTTGCAATTAATACTTCAAAATCAGGTACGTGAATGTATTGCTGCATTGTTCGGCCTATTTTGCTTTTCTTTCTTCCAAAACTCATTTGTAATTCATACTTCACAATCAAGTTCTCCCAGAGTAAAACACTGCACAATAATTATGAATACTTCTGGATTTACAGATTTACATTTCTTTGTGCTATGCAGTCAAAACCAGTAGTTTCAAACCAGTAGTTTCATTCTGAAAAAAAAAGTCAAGTAAAACAAGACCACTGAGCATAATCCTATCAAAGGGAATTTCTCTATTCAGTTTTTACATTCATAGCTTATCTAAACAGAGGATGAAACCAGAGTAAATGGACTTTCTGCTGCCTGCCTTATATTTTATTTAGATATGAGCTTGCAGTTTTCTTTCATCTAAGGGTATTGCCTTATTATTTTCTAACATCAGTTTAACTACTGAACATTTCAGAAGGTCTGTCCCCAGAACACTACTTGCTTTTAACTACTTTTGCTCTTTATATTCGAAAGCTAGTATCTCAAAAATGTTTTAGTATTATTCATGAAATTTTCAGAGAATATTACTAGATCAATTGCAAATAAAACACCATTGGACTAGGCTCCTATCCTCAAAGTCAAAAGAGCAGCTGCAGCTTGAATTTTAATGAAAAGAAAATCAATTTTAATGTCATTTTTATGCCTCAACATATACAAAGAATGAAAAGATCAATTTTATACAGAAACATGGTCTCCTTTTAGGTCTGGAATCATGCCAACATTATATATTAATGTTTTTGATAGCTTTTGTTTAATTCATTCTGAAGAAAACTGAAACTTATGCATTTGTTTTTGACTGACTGTTGTATAAATGTTACACTGCATCAATTTACAAAGTTCATTCTTGTTTGAATTCCACCCTGCCTTCATATTATATTACCTGTGTTGATTCAAGATATTCCTATTTATGTTTCAGGAAAGGACTCCTTGGTTATCACATTTTCATTTTGTTTTGCACAGTGCAATAGCTTTTATGGAAGGTGACAAGAGAAATCTCAAATTTTTGAATACCTATCAGAATATGCTAAATATGAAAATTTTGCTATCACTAAATAAGACAATATAAATATAACTTTTTCTTCTCATTTCATAAGTGCACATAAACAGTACGATTCAGTTGCATGCTATAGGTGACAACTTGAAAACATGCAAAACATACATATTTCTGAAACAAAAGGCAAAATCAGAGTATCCAAATAGCCATATAAGAAAACTGGTGAGACCTTGAAATTAAGGGCTATTTGTAACCACAGAAAGTATTACAGTAAATTTGTCAGAATCAGACATCATAACTCTTGGCTACAAAATGTACTTAGCAGAAAATTCAAGCTGAAAATACAAATGCACAGCTTTCTCTTCTAGTAAAGCAAATCACCATGAGTCTACTTTAAGCATTTGAGTCCCAGCTATTTGCAGGCCACACTCTGGCTGTAGAGTACTTGTGTGTCTGGCATCTTGCATAGGTTGCCTCTTGAACTAGTAGTCAAGATCTGGTAACAGTAGTGCAGAAGTTGTGGGAAGGGAGTGTGGCTATCACTTGGACATTTAGTCAAGTTTGGTCATGTTACGCACGACAGCTATGGATAGGGGAAAGTAAATTACTGACAGTTTAGGAGTTAGGATTAGCAACTAGGAAATTTAGGAGTAGGGTTAAGGAGGGGATACTGTGATTAAGGGGAACAAAATGGAGTTTTGTGGTTAGGGACATGGGGCACAGTTTCATATTAGGTTTAGGCAGTGAGTGGAATTTTTAAAGTTAGGGTTAGCAAGGTTTGAGAGAGGGTAACTGTTAGTTTTAGGTTTAGAGATGAACTGGATGTGATAAGGTTAGAAATAAGGGAAGGTCTTTGTAATTAAAGTTAGAGATTGACTGGGAGTTTTGAGATTAGACTTAGGGATTTAAGTTTAGAATTAGAGTTAGAGGAGTTGGTGGGACATCTACGATTACAGTTCAGGGTTTTGGTTGTCTACATATGCATGTAGTAGGATCATATTACAGGAAGGTTCAGTATTTGCTGTTTCAAGCAAGTGGAAGCAGGCTGGCTGGCCAGGCCATGAGCTGATGTCATGTCAACACCTGTTGGAGGCCTGTTTACTGCATAAACATATAAAATGGAGGGATGATACATCCAGTGTTTAAAAATAGTCTATATTCAGGAGAAATAAATAAAATTCTGCCTTCTGAAGTAAAAACAAGTCAGTAAGAAACTACTTTAGGTCACCAATGTACTCGGTGTATTGAGCTGAAGTTCAGCATAGTACACAAAATAAAAACTAAACATAATACAAAATGTCAGACTGTGACAGTAAAGTTATATGGATTAAAGTGACTAGAGCATGTATTTCTAAGGCTGCATTTCTGTCTGCCTTTGAGATTCATTATGAAGCTTTCTGGAAATAACAAACTGTTCAGTAATAAAACACAGTAATAAAATACAGTTTGCAGTACCAAATGCAGGGCTTCCTTTTCAACACATCTGGAGTATGGCCCCAAAGCTTTAATCACTTGAAAGCATGACATTGTAGCTCTGACATGCTACAAATGAAAAAATCATATTTTTGAGTGAAATGTATGAGCTTTTTACTTCTGAACTAATGATAACTCAATAAAAAAATATCGTTTATTACTGTGTTCTGCAAATTGAGCACAAATCAAACAATAAATAAATAAGTAAATAAATAGTGATCATAAAATGGGTATAATAAAATGTTAGGCAGTGGCCGTGAACAGCCCTAAACATACTAGAGTGTATCTGTAAAATGTAAAACTCTCTGTCCTTCTTAATGATTTTATTATAAAATTCTGTGACAGCATCAACAAGATGATTGATTACACAAAAGATAATTCTCCTATTATAGCCTTAGGGGGTTCCATGCATTACTATCTAGAACTTGACCCCAACATGACACCAGTCCTATAAATGTCAGCATATATTTTACAGCGAAGAAACACCATAATATAGCAATTCTAGTTAATGAAGTATAGGATACAAACTCTACCTGAACCTTATTATTAATATTTTCTTTCTTCTTGTAGCCCTTGGTCTGCCTCTGCAGAACCTAAAACTAACGCGGTCCACACAGAGGCCCTTCATTAGGCTGTGAAATACAGCCCAAAGGCAGTAAAGTATGCAGCTTCCTCTACCTTAATAGAAAAATAGCAACAGTTGCTGTGAAAACCTATGTCTGTGTCACCCATTGTTTAAACAATAGCAACTGCTACTATTGAATGCATATATTCAGTTAGATTAAGGAGTGTAGTTTGAGCACGTTGCCAAGAACAGCTATCTTTAGACACTGTCTGGCTTATACAGGTTTCACCCTCCCTTCATCCTGAAGTTACATTTAGCTAAAAAAGTTATCTGAATTTCTATGCTAGTATCCCCCCCCTTACTATACACTCGCTGCCTAGTCACTTAGTGCTGACATCCTCACTCTTACACTTCCCTTGTAGACCTACCCAGACCTAGCCTGTACTGTGTCCTACTTTATCTCCTTTATTTTATTTCCTGTACCCTTAGAAGTGCTGCAGACCTCTTCCAACTTTTTCACCCTGCTGGAGATTGTTTCTGGCACTATCTCACGCCACAGGTGCAGCCCCAATCCATTCGCTCTCCTCCCACCCCCATATAATTTCCTTTATACTCAACCTTCTAGGCCCATCCTTTTCCTCTCAACCTTACCTAATTAATTCCACTACTAATCTCTAAGTCAACCAAACATACAACACCCTCTCCTCTAACTAGCCTTACTCAGTAAATCCACCACCAATTCACACCAACTTTTCTACATTCAGCAATACCCTTATTTACTCTTTATCCTTTATAAAAAATAAATAAATAAAAATAAATGACTATCAAATACTTCTCATCCCTCTCACTGCTAATACTACCCCCTCTACTCCTTCTCCTAACACTCACATCACACAATATCCAATTACACCCCATACACCTCTCCCATACAAACCCAAGTAATAACAATTACTTAAAAAATCACTTATACTTCTATATCTCTCCATCTATCCTGACTTCAAATATTCCCATACCTAAAGCTCAAATACCTCCAACAAAAACCACATTAACTAAACAAAACACAAGCTCTATACACTAAAGCATGAAAAGCTTAAAAGTATCTATTATAGCCTAAATATTCTACTAGCAGGTGACATTCATCCTAACCCTGATCCCTCACCTAATACCTCTAACCTTTCAAACTCAACCTCTAGTCCTTTTCCAAACAAATACATCTCCTTTTATTCTATGAATATCAGAAGCATCCTTAACAAAGTCAGTGAACTACAAGCTTGGATCTCCTATCATACTACTGACATCTTAGTAGTTACTGAATCTTGGCTAAAATCCCAACACCAAGATAGAGACTTTCTTCCTGATGGCTATAATGTTCCTTGAATATTCAGACAAAAGAAAAAAGGAAAGTATTGCCATACTATATAACAACCTCCTCACTATTACTAGCACAAAATCTCCTATTCCAGCTTTCCCCCCAGCTGAAACTCTATCAGTAAACCTAAAACCAAATGAACACACCACCATTACTATAATAGCAATTTGCATTCCTCCAGGAAATAATATTTCTCTCCTTGAAAGGATTCTTGCTCACATCTGCAACCATATTTCCAATCAAAGTATTATACTTGGTGACATAAATTTAAACTGGCTATCTCTATATTCTCCAAACCCATCCTCACACATAAACCTATATGGATTCTCTCAACTCATCACTGACCCCACCCATTCTAATACCTCTCATTCAACTTCAACTCTCATTGACTGGATTCTAGTCTCTCACCTTTCTTAATACCATAACACTGAAACTCTACCAATCTCACTAAGTGATCACTGTCCTATAAAACTTCTCAAATACTCCTCCAGTATACAAAACCCCATAGATTCATAACATGCCACAAATTAACTAATTTTGACCTTGAAGTCTTTAGATCTCTTCTCTCTGAAATAAACTGGACCCCACTATATCAACTCCCCTTAGATGAAACAGTTGAGTTGTTCAACTCTACATTCCTAAATATTCTAAATTCACTGGCACCTCTCCAAACTATTCAAATAAATCCAAACCAGCTCCTTGGCTGACTAAAAATACTCAAATTTTACTTAAAAATAGTGATAGAGCATAGAAAACCTTGGCCAAAACCAAGCTCCAACTAGATCAGCAGAAATACAAAGAACTTACAAATATGGCCAAAAGACAAATAAACACAGACAAAAAAAAAAGTTCTACCACAACCCACCCTCTATCTTTAAATCAAATCCCAATAAGTTCTGGAACTCAGTTAACCATATACTTCACCCAGGTTCCCCAAGCTCTCCAAATACATGCCTGACAAAACACATGAGGAAACTGCCACCATATTTACCTCCTACTTTACTGACTCTATAACCAAACTGCTTAATCCCACCCCACCCAACCTATCCATACTAGCAATTTGACCAGCTCAGACCCTGTATCAAAAATCCCCACTACATATAATTTCTCATTGAAACCAGTTTTTACCAACCTTTTCTAATCACTACTATCTAAACTAAAACCATGCTCCACATCTGTTGATAATATCCCATCTTCTTTCCTACAGATCACTGCTGACCCTCTTGCCCTTCCAGTCTCCATACTAATAAACCACTCCATCTCAGAATCAGCTGTCCCTACTATCTGGAAACAATTCTATACTCTCCCTATACATAAAGGAGGTAACTCCACTAATACATCTAACTTTAGACCTTTTGCTACATTCTTTCCCCTCTCCAAACTACTGGAAAATGTATTCATAAACAAACAATGCAATACCTAATTCAAGAAAATCTGCTTACACCTACCCAACATGGTTTTCATCCAAAACATAGTACCACTACAGTTCTTCTGTCCTTCCTAAATACTGTATCCTTTGCCAGGGATAACAACAAACTTGTCTCCTGTCTGTTCTTAGACCTCTCAAAAGCCTTTGACACAGGTTCACATCCTATCCTTCTGCAAAAAGATACTAACCTTAAGTTCTCCCCCACTACAGTATATTGGTTCAAAAGCTATCTCACCAATTGCTACCAGTCTGTAAAATGGCAATCACCTCACTCACCTCTGCTCGCCATAACAACAGGTGTCCCACAAGTTTCCATCCTTGGTCCACTACTTTTTAATATCTTTACAAATATTTTCTCCTCTTCCTGCCCTGAGACATCTGTAATACAATATGCTGATGACTCAACACTCATTTCTGTCACTGACTCTCCAGCTCAATTTACCTCAATTACACAGACTTCCTTCAACTTGGTAGAAAACTGGCTACCCAATAACCAACTTATTTTAAGTCCAAAAAAAATATATATATATTATTCTTTCTTCCAAAAAACCTTCACTACATCAAACCATCCTTCTCAATATTGTCCCTAAATAATACCCCTATACAAGTTGACACCAACAGAAAACTACTTGGCATCATCGCTGATGACAACTTAAAGTCTGACTTACATATCAACAATTGCATTAAGAAAACACATCAAAAGTTAGGACTTCTGTACGTAATAAAACATTTCTTAATAAAGAAGCCAAGCTAACCATATATAACTCCTATCTCTTACCCACCCTACTGTATAGTTCACAAATTCTAACTAATATCAACACTGAACTACTAACGAAACTTGAAACAACTTACAACAAGATTCCTAGATTTGTTACACGAAAGTCCCATCACTGTCTTTCATTGAAAGAACTACACTGGCTTGAACTACCCAACCTTCTCCAACTAACTCAGACACAGATCATTCATTCTATTCTCTGTAAACCCTCTTACTGTCCATCTCTCTCTCCAGTAATCTCTTACTACACCCCAAGATCCCTTCATAGTTCTAATCAAGCGTTATTACAGATCCATAAACCTAATACCAAAACTGGACAAAATCTCTACAGCTTCAAGACTGCTAAGGCTTGGAATGATATCCTTCTCAAAATGATGATTCTACAGCAACTAAAACAATTTAAAACAGCTACTAAACAATACCTGCACTCTAAATGGATATGTCAATGTAACCATCCCCCAAAAACCTTTTGTCTCTTAGCTCCCCAATCCCTCATCAAGCCTCTCTCTATCCTTCCTATCAAATGCCTCTCACCTTTCACCTAAAACTCTTGCTAATACAAATCATACATGAGTTATATGTTTTACTGCTTCAAATTCATTGTATTAAAATGTTAAACTTTTTTGTATTGTATCATTTACTGTACTGTTGATTTTTGTCTTGCTAATCTATGTGTAGCTTTTCTCCTCGGTCCTCTGCTGAAAAAGGGCTACTAAGCTCAGTCAGACTATTCCAGTCATCAAAGATAAAATAAATAAATAAATAAATAACATATTTACTGCTTATGCATTTAGTATATTAACTATGGCATGAGACATATGAAAACTAAGCTATCTAGTAAAATGAAGATGATTTTTAATTCTGATGTAATGACAACTAAACACGTAATTGTTTTAGACCATCATTGTGCTCAACACACTAAGGAGAGGTTCAGCACAGCACCTAGAGTGAAAATCAAGTATGTAAAAAGTAAACAGTAATACCACTGGCACACAAATGAACTTGAGCAAAAGAACGAATAAAGTCAGCATAAAATCAATAAAACATCAGCTCAAGTTCAAACCAGGCACAATAATGACTTACAAGTTCACTCACTGGATCGCTGGTAGGCAATGCTAGTGTGTAAAAGAAGCAGCCAAAGCTATAAATCCAAAGCGAAGTTTCACATTGAATAAGATGTTTAAAGTCTTTGCATACCAAAGAACAGTTTATAAATGTAAAATGCTGACAGTCTCTTCAAGCAAACTGGAAACAGACTTGGAAGTTAGAAGCTTTCAATAATTCCAAAACCTTTATTCAAGTATAATGCAAAGTGTCAGACTGAGACAGTAATTGCAGTATGAACTAAAGCCACTATGGCCTATCCCTTTGACATTTCTCTATGAACATTTCAAGTAATAACAACAGGGCATTCCATTGAAAAAGACAAAAAGGAGTACAATTTTAACTTCAGAGATTCCAGGGCGGCACACCTCTTAAATTGATCCCACAGCTTTAACAAGGTAAAGCATAACACTGTAGCAAAGGCATGTTACAAATTAAGAAAATAAGCATATACTATTATTTTTATGAAATGTGAATGAGGTTTACTTCTGACATAAGGACAACTTAGTAAACATATATTCTGAACATTAGTTTTACCCTGCCATTTTTGCAGAGATAAAGTAGCCCCCCTGTTAGAACTCACTTAGAGAACAAGACTTTGACAATGAAAGCCCTCTGAAACATTGGATTCACAATCTATATCTATATGTGTATGTATATCTATATATATTTGTTTGTTTGTGTCTTTCGGCTTTTCCCGGTTAGGGGTTGCCACAGCGGAACGCCGGTCCGCTAATGATTGGCAGTAGATTTTTACATGCCGAGTTGCCAGGCCTGATGCACAACATTCAACGAAGGTACGCCCATTCATGCATGTCTCCACACAGAAGGCGGTCTAGCTGAAAATCGAACAGGACAACGTCTTTCTATGAGGCTACAATGCTACCGCAGCACCACCACCATATATATATATATATATATATATATATATATATATATATATATATATATATATATATATATATATATATATATATATATATATATATAAAATATATGTGTTTATACTGTATGTGTATATATATATATATATATATATATATAAATATATCTATATAAAATATATGTGTATATACTGTATATATATATATATATATATATATATATATATATATATATATATATATATATATATATATATATATATATATATATATATATGCTTCCACTTCTAACCATCGAAATTTCAAAACATCAAAATTCTGATCATTGAGACCAGAACATCGAATTCTGAAATATTGAAGGTTACAAGTGTGACCAAAAAAAAAAAAAAAATTTTTAACGATTGTATGCAGGGGGGCTTCTGCCCCCTGCACATCCCCCCACTTTAATATTCCAACTCCGAGACCGCGCTACAGTGGAGTAAAGGGAAATCTCCCATTTAATGCTATATGCAGAAGCGCTGAATGGGAGATTTTCCGTACCCTATTTGTAGTGCCATCACACAGATGGCACATAGGCACACACAGTATGCAGGGCACCTTGGTGCCCTGCAAAAACGCAAACATTCTCACACCTACACTTACCATTTTCTTCCCCTTCAAACCTTCGATGTTTTAAAAATGATTTTGATGATTTGAAGGGGAACAATATAATATATATATATATATATATATATATATATATATATATATATATATATATATAAATTAAATAAATATATATAAATACATATATATATATATATATATATATATATAGATAGATATATGTAAATATATATATATATATATGTATATATATATATATATATATATATATATATATATATATATATATATATATATATATATATGTATATGTGTGTGTGTGTGTGTGTGTGTGTGTGTTGTTTTTGGGAGGTTAAGACAGATGTAGGAAAGTGGTTGAAACAGACAGATTTGTGTCTGCTAGAGCTAGACTGGGAGTAGTAAGAACATGGTTGGGAGTCCTTTAGATAATATTTTAATTGATATTTGAAAGTGGACAGGTTGTTATTCAGTCTTAATGGTAGAGGTAGTGAATTCCACATTTTGGGAATGTGAGTGGAATAAAATAGTTCCTCTGCTGAGCTACTGGATCTGTTCCTAGATAGGTTTCTTTGTTAAGAGTAGGCTTCTAGAAAGTAGTAAGTTTATTGGATTATTTTAGGCTGGGACACATGCTAAGTTTTTGTACAGGGTTGTGGGCTATAACTACTTATGAGTTGCTAAGGCAATCAGGGCCAGTGTTAGCATTTTGGGGGCCTCCAGCAAATATCAAGTCTTGGGCTCCCTAGGCACTTCCATTCTAAGTATCACCCTGTCACTGCCACCCCTGAAAAGCAACCTTTTAACTCATGCTACAAACTTTTAAGAGCAGTATGCACAGACAGATCTGTAGCTTCAGATCTCTTACATTACAACAGGCCTGTGTATCACACTGTGTTGGCCCATCTCACAAAGGGGCATGCATAGTTACTGGCATTTTGTTGTTACAATCATGTATTACAACTCTATGTACAGGACTGGGCTTAGATGAAATGGTGCCTTAGGTCAGCCCCCCCCCCCCAAACACACACACAGCTCTAGTACTCCCCCTTGTTTCTCACCATCTTGGGCTCCCCACATCAAGCACATTACTTTTTCCTTCCTTTTCTCACATTTTTCCTTACTCTTCAGCTTTTTCAATAAGCTGTAACTTTCTACATACTCTGAATTGCATTGTAAAGTTTTTTTTTAAGTTTTTTTACAATTTTTTTCATCCAATGAAAACTTGAACATAAATCATGATTAAGGTGATTTTAAGGAAAGTGAAAAAAATAATTATTACAGTAATGTATTCTATTTTGTTTCTCCTAGAAAGTATACTGTCCCTACACAACAGATAATAACCTTTTTTGTACACCTCTGAGGTCTGTGAGAAAACTAAAAGAAACGATTTCCACACGATCCTTAGCCCAAACACAAGCTATAATGACATCCTGTGCATACTTCTAAGGTTTGACTGTGATTAAAATTAAAGAAGTAATAACCAAACAGGCATGTTACAAAATATCAAGATAAGATAACTAGCTGTGGTTGGGGCCCCCCAAGAACAGGGGGCCCCCAACAACCACAGGGTTTGCTGGTGCCTAATGCAGGCTATGAAGGCAATGAAGTAGTTCTGGCCAGGTAAATTATTTGAGGGGAGGGCTATGATGGACCCTAAAAGGGAGGTTGCAGGCAAATCTGTTAATATTGTTGTTACATTGTTGTATAGAAATTTGGTTGTTATGCAGATTTACAGGTTTAGGTCATTAACACCGAAGTGCTGTGGAATGACATACTCACATCTTTGCATTCCAGGTTTCTGAAAAAACAACTTAAAATGCATAAGACAAACAAATCCAAAAAAGGTTCATGGGTAAGTACTAGACTAGCTGCCCTTGTGGGACATTTTAAGCCTAGTCAGTTTGCATTACAAAGGTGAGAATTAAATACTGTACTTTGTGTTTGTGAGGTAAATGCCTTAACTATTATACCAACCCCCGACTGTGAAAAATACCAGCTACTAGAACAAATGGCAATGTTATCTGAGAGAAGCAGTCTTCACAGTGATAACAGGACATTCATCTATCCATAAATACTGTGCTATATTTAATAGGTTCATAGGTTCATAGGTTCATAGGTTCATACTAGGCTATCTGCCCAAGGGCATTTATAAGCCTAGCCCATAGTTATGTGGCTTTCGCCACCCCTTTAGTTTGAATAAAAACTATGCCTATCATTTTTCTGTGCCTCTGTCAAGCAGTGACACTGAAGTAATCCCTGGGGTATATCTGCGATCTCCCATCCATTGGTCAAGATTCCTCTTGAACAAGGCCAGCGAGGTGCTCTGCCTCACATGTACCGGGATTTTGTTCCACAGCATAGGGAGTCTCTGGGTGGTGAATCTGTTCCTCCAGCACGTTCTATTTATAACCGTGTCAAGGTTTAAGTCTCCCACCCTTGTGGTTCTGAGGGATCTAGATTTTTTGAGGTGAAGCATATTCATCAAATCTGGGTTTGACATGGCCTTATATGTCAGGCACAGGTCACCTCTGAGCAAGCGGTATGAGACTGAATAAAGCTGGAGTTCTTTCAGTCGGGCAGCATAAGACATATTTTTGAGACCCTTTATCCTTTTGGTGAGGAACTTTTGGGGCCTTTCAAGCTGCATCAGGTGTCTGGTCAGATACATTCCGAATGGGGCATTGTACTCAATCATAGGTCTAATGAGTGATGAGTACAGGGGACGATGACCTCCCTTGATCTAGATGTGAATCCCTTCATGATCAGGTGGGCGATATAGAAGGTTTTCCTAACTACTTTAGCAACATGAGTGTCAAACGAAAGACTACTGTCAACTTGGGTCCCCAGATCCCTGATGACTTTTTCTGTGCTCAGTGGATTGTCACCTATATGGTAGCTAGGGGTAACCTTGTTTTTCCCGAAGGGTATGACTATGCATTTTTTGGCGTTTAACTTCAGGCCATGGCTCTGGCACCAGTTATCCATTTCTGTGAGGCCCTTCTGGAGGATATCTGTGTCAGATGTGTTTTCGACTATGGCGCCCAGTTTGCAGTCATCTGCAAACTTTGTCAGCCATAACCCTCCTGTGTTTGCTTGTACTTCAGAAAAGTAGATGCCGAACAAGAGTGGACCCAGGACTGAGCCCTGTGGGACACCACTTGTGACAGGCTTTGAGTCTGACATGGCTCCAGCAACTCTGACCCTGTGGGTTCTGTCGCAGCCAGTTTGCAACCCATCTTGTGATGTATGGGTTTACATTCAAGCTGATGAGTTTTTCGATGATACCTGAGTGGGGTATTGTGTCGAAGGCCTTTGCCAGGTCGAGGTAGGCTGTATGGACTGCCTTTCCCTCATCAATGGCCTTGGTGACAGTCTCGAAAAAGTCAACCAAGTTTAAGAGGCAGGATCTGCCTTTGACAAAGCCAAACTGGGTTGGATCCAAAGTCTGCAAGTTCCCTATGTCTTTATTTATGAGTTCCATTATGATCCTCTCCATGGCTTTGCAGATAAGGCTTGTCAAGCTAATGGGGCGGTAATTTCCAGGGTCTGTGGAGGCACCGCCCTTATGAAGTGGGACCACAGTCGCCGTGCGCCACTCCTTGGATCCTGAGGTGAGGCTAAGATTAAACAGCTGTCCTAACTGTGGGTTTAATTCCTCGTTGAGTTCATGAAGCACACAGCCGGGGACACCATCCGGTCCCATGGATGCTGTGTTTTGCCTTAGTGAGGCAGTTCTCACCTGGGCGTTGGAGATGTTTGGGGGCTACAATCCTCTGGAATAGATATCTCTCCTTTTGGGGAGGGGAGAAGTTTGCACTGAACCTGTCAGCCAGTATGTTAGCAATGTGTGTAGGTTCAGTAATTTTCACATCATTTTGAACTAATTCTGAGCATATCTGGGTGTTTCCTCCTAGGTTTCTAACATAGCTAAAGAAGGCCTTATGATTGTCTTTAGAGTCCTTGGCGATTTTTCTCTCAAAATTTGCCTTTGATGATTTTATGAGAGCTCTTAGTTTTTACTTATAATGATCAAAGGTGTCTTACCTTTCAAGGATTTTGCTCTATCTTGTAGTAGCTTCCTCCTTTTGTTGTAGAGCTTGTTTATGGCTGGGGTCCACCAGACTGGACGCTTGCCTTTGGTACAGAGAGTCTTAGTTTTGTTTGGGATTGCCTGATCCATGCAGTCCTGTAGGTGCTGGTAGAAGGCATTTGTAAGTGATTCAGCGGTTTGAGTAATGTTTACCACTGGCTCAGGGGCCTTAAAGGAGACCACACTAGTTTTTAGAAGTGTGAAATCGGCTTTTGAGAAGTTTTTCACTGTGGTCTTTTTTGTTTCAGGTGGGGCGGGATGAGGACCTCCAGCGAGATTAGTTTATGATCTGATCTCACCAGTGAGGGGTATACTTCCGGTGTTGAACATTTTGATCCCATGTTCATGATGATGAGATCAAGTATGTTTTCACCTCTTGTGGGGATGGTGACTAGTTGTTCCATGGCATTTGAGTTTATGAACTCCAGGAATCTTTGGGTTAGAGTGTTCGGGCTTGAGTAGTGTTCCCAGTCTATATTAGGGTAGTTGAAGTCACCTAGTATGATGGTGTTTGAGATACATTTATCCCCTCCAATGTTTTCAGGAAGGCCATGTGAGGTTCCTGAGTTTGAGAGGGTGGCCTGTAACATGCTACAAATTGCAGAGCAGTCTTGCCTATGGTTAATTGCACCTGGATGGTCTCCGATGCATCGTGCGTTGCCACCAACCTTGAGGTGTGGGTGTCCTTTATGAATATGGACACCCCTCCTTTCTTGGTGTTGTCCGGATTTTGGGGCCGGAACGTATGATATGAGGTGAAACCTGTTAGTGCTGGGGTGCTCTCAGGAGCCTTGAACCAGGTTTCTGTCACAGCACAGACATCGATGTTCTCCATATTGAGAAGGGCCTCGAGTCGTGCATCTTGAGATTGAGACTTCTGGCATTGAGCAGCATTACCCTTAGTTTTTTCCTTTTGGTGTTCTAGGGTGGTAGGTTTAGAATTTGAGCCTTGCCTAAAAAGGCACTATGGGGGTGGCAAGAGCCTTTGCCAATATCCGGAAGCCCAGGGGTGACAGGTGCAAGCCGTCCCTTGCGAAGCAGCGTGGCTTGTCCAGCATGTCATCCCAGGCAGACAGACATTGGATCCCCTTTGAATGACACCAGAATTTAAGCCAATTATTAAAGCTGATCATCTTATCACTGTATTGTGGCATCATTCTAGGTGAAGGTAGGATACTGCTCAAGGTCAGGGTCATACCTGCCTGGGCTACATAATCAGAGAGCTCCTCGACGTCCCTTTTCATGTAGTCCAAGGAGGTACGTCTCAGGTCGTTGACACCAGCGTGGATAATGACTGAGTCGTACTTGTACCTGCTGTTGAGAGACCTGAGTGCTTGCATTATGTGGCGGATTCTAGCGCCCGACAGGCAGCTTACTGTGACCTTCTCCTTACTCAGTCTGGTGAGCGGGACGTCAGTGTGTCTGACTATGGAATCACCAATGACAAGTGTGTCTGGCATTTTGTTTGGCCTTAAGGGCTGTGACTGTTTGACACTCTGACTGTGTGGTCTATGTGTTGCATGTGTTGGGTCGTGAGGTGGTAGTTGTTTGGGTGTCTGCTTTGGTGGCCTCTGCTGTTTTGGTAAATTTTTGATCAGAGCCTCCGAGTATGTCTTTGTGTGAGTATGTGTATGATTTGAAGTTGTGATGGTACCATGTGTGACTGGGTATGTATTGTGTGTGGTTGCCTTCTCCTCCTGTCTGGTCTTGCCAGTCCTATGTTGAGAGAGCTCAGCCTCCAGTTTGGCCGTATAGTTGCATCTCTCGCATGTATTTGTGTTTTGTGGGAGAAGGAGAGGATTGTCTGTGTACATGAGGCAATTGTAACATTGCCTCAATATTCCCAGGTTCACCAGTTGAGCTGGAGAGGACACTAGCAACTGATCCCTCGACATACTAGAAGTAGTAGATAAAGAACTTTCAAAGGACTCCGGGGAAGTGGGTTTTAGGCTGGTGGGGTACTATCTATAATAAGAGTGCTTTATCAAGGTGCAAGTACTGTAGGAGTAAGTGCTAGGCTTTACAGATAGAGAATAGTCTACTTGGGAATCAAGTAGAGATGAACTTTTCAGTTATAGGATATGCTGGTTAGATCAGCAGTACAGTTTAGCGTGTTTTATAGCAGGGGCTGAAGGAGCTAGGAATTGGCCCAAAACAACCAATGGACTACTAGTTTCTGGCTGAAACTTCACCAAATCGGACAAAAGGCCGCTCAGTGCTTCCCACTCCCACTGGTAAGCAAAGAAACTTCCCTCCTTCCTAATAAGGCAATGGATCAGTAACAGGAACTAAAAACAAAGCCCAGGGATCAGCAACTCTGAAACTGGACTACTCTAGTTCAGTAAAGTGGGAAAACAAGAGATTTTTGTTTTATTACAGAGATAAGGAAAAACAGACAGTAAATGCTATAAATGCTGTAAATCGGCTAGCACTTTAGTGTGTAGCCTACAGAAACAATTTGCAACAATTAGTAACTTAAAGTGCAATAAACAGTGTAAAATGCAGAAATCACTTAAAGTAGCAGTAAAACAGGCGAAATGCAGTCGCTAGCTTAATAACAGTGGGAAAGCCACAAAAATACTTATATCTGGTAGAAAGTCACTCTTTTAGCTCTCTGCTGCTTGGATCACTCTGCAGGCCACCACGAGGATCTGTGCAGAGTTGGTACAAGCTGGAAAACGCGTGTTTAGCGTGTTTTATAGCAGGGGCTGAAAGGAGCTAGGAATTGGGACAAAAGGCTGCTCAGTGCTTCCCACGCCCACTGGTAAGCAAAGAAACTTCCCACCTTCCTAATAAGGCAATGGATCAGTAACAGGAACTAAAGGCAAAGCCCAGGGATCAGCAGCTCTGAAACTGGACTACTCTAGTTCAGTAAGGTGGGAAAACAAGAGATTTTTTTTTTTTACAGAGAAAAGGAAAAAAACAGACAGTAAATGCTATAAATGCTTTTAAGTGGCTAGCACACTTGAGTGTGTTAGCCTACATGTAAAATTAAGCAACAAATAACTTTTTAAGAGTGCAAAACAGTTAATCAACACAAAAACAGTTTAAATAGAATGCAGAGCTGTATAAACAGGCTAAGATGCAGTCGCTAAGCAGTAAATATTCAAAAAGCCAGAAAAAAATACTTAAATCAGTTATAGCAAATACAGTTATAACAAATGCTCTGAAATATACTGTATATTTCCAATATGTTTGAGAAGGACAGTCAGAACACAAGAAGGTTCAGGCGAAAAAGAAAAAAAAAGTTTTGTTTATGATCATAATCCCAGAAATATATTGTTTGCTAAACTTTCACAAACTAATTTCCTTATCTTGGAAACTATACAATGTAGACATATATTCTTAGAACACTTTTGTCCAGAAATCAGCTTTTATGTGACAACAAGAAATTCCTCTCAGAGCGTATACTTACTGAGATATTTACAGAAATATGAAAATGTGTGCTTAATTGTATATTTAGCAATATAAATAACACCGATTACATCTCAAGATATGCAACTTGAAGTGCAAATATCAAGGACAGTTTTCTTCAACAACATCTAAGTTTTACTTGATCTCATGCAATAGTTTGTAAGTCAATTGACATTTGAAGTCTTAAGTACGTACGAAAATATTGCTTATTTTCATTTTCATAACCTAACAAACAAGTAATTTCTTCAGTATATTGTAATAAAAATTGGACATTGGTAATGAGTTTCCCTGTTTCACACCTTGACATTTCACATCATACCCCTCAATAGCATGCAGGTGTCTCAGTTATAAAAATATAAACATAAATATGAAAATATGAGTAATAAGTGGCAAGCAGTGATTACTTTGTTTAGTGCAGGGCATCGTAGATTAATCATTTTAGTGTCATTTTAGTAAGTATTTGCCCTTTCTAGTACTGCCTATTATTAGCTGGTTAAGTCTCTTAGATAAAGAAGCCACAAGGTACTACTGATGTTCTTCAAATATACCAAAAGGCACTACAGAATTGAATCAGATGGAAGGCATAAAACATTGTTGGTAGAGAGGCAGATGCTGTCATTTTTCACTAGGTTCAGTGAGCTACTGTTTTATTTGGTATAATGTTTCCAGGTTTTGTATGTGTCTTGATTATTTTGTATATGCAGGTTTCAGGTTTTCATTTATAGTCATTTCTAACAGCTTATATGTTTAACCCTTTGCATGTGTATATTGTTTGAGGACCTAATTTTGAAGTCCATATTGGTGTCTGAGTGAAATTAAGGGGTAAAGAAAAATAGTTTTTTTTTTAATTTAGCAGAAGTTAGTAATAGCCTTGCCAAGCTTCAAACCTTTGATTAAGTGTTTGGAGTAAAATTGTCAGCTGCATAAATGTGAGTAGAGTCATCTGTGCACTGAATGATGGATGCATGCATGGAGACTTTGTGGAGGTCATCTATATAGGTATCAAGTAGCAGGGTTCCTGAAAAAGATTTTTAAGTTACCCAAAAGTGAGTGTAAAATAGAAAGTTAGAGCCGATTGTCACTTTTACATCTTGGTGTCTGTTGCTTAAATAGCTGTTGAATGATCAGGGATTGGAGTATGAGAGACACATATATGTTTTTCTGAGTAGTTTATCATGTGAGACTGTGTTATAAGCCTTTGACAAATCCATGAACTGAGAGGGAAGCATTTTTCCATTATCTATTAAGGTTGATGGCACTGACAAAGTCCAAGATAGCAGCTGGTGTACTGTCATTGCTGTGAGTTCATTTTGGGTAGAAGAGAAGGATGCTGTTATCCTTGAGGTGCTGTAACATTTGAGTGTGAACGTATTTTGTAAGATTTTTCAGAGAGGAAACTAATAGCAGTTGGTCTGTAGTCTGATAGCTCTGTGGAGTGTGAACATGTTTTTTTTTTAACTGAACTGTTGACTAACATAAATGCTAGGTAGGCAAGTGACTTCTGGAGAAAGACTGGAGATATGGGTCGGGGTCTTGACTCTAAAAAGGTGTAAAAAATTATTCATGGAGCTAATTCATGGAGCGGATGTAATTTCACTAGGATCATATACTAGAATGTATTCTATTTTGATTGCTTATTGTCTAATTTTTGTATAGCTAATGAGGTTAGTGATAAGTTGTGAGAATTCATATAAGTGTATTGAGTGCTGTAATTTGTTCATGGTGACTGAGCTCCACTTTCTGTTAAAGTCACACAAAATAATTGTTTCTAGGGGACATTGCCATCTACCAAATATACAATAACATAGTTCAACTTGTAACTTTCAGACAATATACTCTATCACCTCTTCACCTAGTCACCGGTATGATCACTTCATTGTGGTCACCCTACCTGTTTTTTGTTTTCATCTACAGACTGTCCTCTAAACAGACAGTCACTTCTTAAGATCACTTGTAATTTCTGTTTGCCACATGTGAAGAAATGCTAGTCACAGCAATGCATTCTACGTGGTTCTCAAGGGGCATACCACTCCATATCAATTGCAGCTTCAAAATAAATAATTTATATAAAAAGTAGGCCTTAGTTTGGAAAAACCTCCTTAGTGATTTTAGTTGCTGCCAACATATTTTTTGATCGTTATCTACTGGGGACTCTAATACAGACACATGCGGTTCCTCTTGACTAGTTGACCTGTCCGCACCAGGTTTAACTATCGTTCCTTCTACAACTGACAAGGAAGATTGTGTGACCACCAATGGAATTAAAGAGGACGTGCTCATTGCTTGCCACTGTTCTCCAGTAGGACTTTTTTTCGCTGTACTTCCTATACAGGCTGGCTGCTGATTGGTCAATGGTGTATTCTCCATAGTAATGGCATCAAGCTAATACATAATACCTTTTGTTGTATGCTGCTTAGTATTTGACCGTTCTGCTTTAGGCCAAGAGAAAATATGACCAGATTTAAGTCATCCATATCTCTCATTAATTTATGCCTTTTAAAAGATTCCAGCCTAATATCTAAAGCCTGCAGTGTATCAATCATTTGTTGATATATGCTTATTAAATTGTTGAAGCAAGGCATATCCATAAGCTCTCCTTCAATTTTAATGATATCATTTATCAATTCAGTCTCTATACCAGTGAAGAAATCATTTATGAGGGACATATAATCTGCGCTTATTTTCAGATTTAACTGCTGCCATTTTTTTAATAGTTCAGGGTAAGTGTTCACATAACAAGGCATTTTCAGTATACACAAATCTCATGACACTATACTGAGTTCCATATAAGCTTTAAAGCTTAGCAGTTGCCACTGTAATCTCTTATAAGTTTGCATTTTTTTCTCTAAAACAGTTAATAACTTATTAAAATCATCTGAATATTGGTCAGTGGCTCCCACAGATGTTGACTCAATAGAAAAAGTGCCTAATAATGGATCACCTTCTTTTGATAAAAGGTGCTGAACCAAAGTATTCATTGTTGACTGGGAAGATTCACTTCTTGCTTCCATATTGCTGGCTGTGATAAACCCCTCTACAGGAAAAGATATAGGCGTCCACAGCAAAACCAAAAACAGTCCAAAAACAAGAGACTGAATTGATGAATGATATAGTATAGAGGACAGAGATATATGCAAAAGTAAGCACTGTGTGTCCAGACCCGTATGTAAAATATTGTAAAATAATGTAAAATATTTTCTCGTTTTAATACCATGGGCATGTTTGCACAGTGTAGTTATGGGGTAAAAAAAAAAAAAAAAAAAATATATATATATATATATATATATATATATATATATATATATATATATATAGTAAAAATTGATCCTGTGTGGGGTATGTACAATGTAAGACTGTTGTGGTTGCTAACGAGGCAGGCCTGAATCTGTGCAGTTACCAGGTACTGTGCACAGATCTGTATGCAAATTTGCTGGGTTACTGAATAGCAGAAATAAGTATCTGTGTCCACAGATCACATCTGTGTAGGCACAGAACCATGATAGCATCCACAGAAGAGGTAGCTGACATCAAAAGGGGGTGTGTCCAGAAACTTTTAAGCTCACTTAAGCTCAGCGGTGCCTGTTTATGTAGCGTGCCACTCTGCTCAGTAGGGGTGTGTGTCTGGTGAATGCTAAGCTTTGTTTACCTTGGGGGGGGTGTGTTTTAGTGGGTTTGAGCAAGTTTGTGCGGCGCACAGCCATGCTAAGCGTGCCTTCCATGGGGTCATGTTTGCTCACTGCTAAGCCTTGTTCACCTCTGCAGTGCGGGTTTGTACTGCATGCCATAGTGCTCAGCAATAAAGGCTGTAAATAAAAAAAAATTTGGCTGAGATAGCCAATGATGTATTAATTAGGTGAGCCCTGTTAAACTTAAACTAGGGCCATTAAACCCCTTAATGATGTACTTAACAGGTGGAATGAATCGTAGCTAGCCAATAACACAGACTACACCTACAGAAGAGCAATATAAAGTATGCATAAACCTTACAATCTTCTTTTTCCCCATACTCTGCACCATTGGAGTACAGACTTAGGAATTTTAACATGGAGAATGCTAGGGGCTGCTGTAGGTCTGCTATATATGTAGTGCTGGATGCTGAGGTCAATGCAGCTGATGCTGACCATAGGCCTGGATTGAGAAGGAGAAGAGTGTTAAGGCCCAGGGTACCCTACCAGGAGGTACATGAGCTGGGGATTGTAGAGCACTACAGGGTGGACAGGGACAAACCTCAATGACTCAGTGAGCTCTGCTGCCCTCAACTCAGACCCAGAGCCAACAGAGGGGAACTCATTCCAATGGAAACAAAGGTATGTGTAGCCCTTAGGATACTAGCTACAGGTACTTTCCAAGACCAACTTGGGACATGATGGGGGTCTCACAGGCATCTTCTTGCAGGGTGCTTCACCAGTTCCTGGATGCCATACTACCACATGCCAGTGAACACATTTATCTTCCCCACACCCCTGAGAAGAGGGCCAGCAGTATGTGACTCTTCTACCATGTAGCACACTACACTGAGGTACCAGGTGCCATAGATTGCATTCATGTTCATATCAAGGCACCACTCGGTCAAGAGGGTAGAATCTACTTCAGTCGCAAGGGGTATCATGCCATCAACTGCCAGGTCATGTGCAATGTCCAGGACATTATCATGAATGCTTGTGCTGGAAGCTCTGGCAGTTATCAGGACTCCCATATCTGGCACGCATCACAGCCATACTTGATGTTTGTTACAGGGGACATCCCACGTGGCCATTTACTTGGAGATGCTGGCTACACACTGGCACCATGAATGATAACACCCGTCAGAAATGCACACACACTCACTGAAGAATGCCATAATGAGGCACAACACAAACCAGGAACATCATAGAGAGTGTGCCTGGGCTGTTGAAGTAACTGTTACAGTGCCTCTGTATATCTGTTGGGCCCTTGCAGTACTCCCCAGCCACACGTACACAGATGTTCACAGTATGTGCCATGCTACACAATATGATCCTGCAGAAACAGCTGCAGCAGGATCAGCACAGTGAAGAAATATACAGCCCCCCACCAGTGCCTATTCACCACAGCTGCACCCACAGGGGGACGCAGAGAAGGAACCCCTTTGGCTGTCCCTATAGGTAGACGTAGACATGCCCAAAATGTTCTGGCCTTGGCCAAGAGACAATGCATAGCACATGCACTGGCAACCTAGGGCCCTAGGGACTGACACTGTACTCCGACTTGCATACATATCAGTGAAAATGATGCCTGCCAGACCACATAACCTGTCCTTTACCATGTATTGGTTGTAGACTGCCTGCATCAGACAGAAGCAGCCCTGAACTACAGGTCTGTCAACTGCTGCATTTGCAAGGTAATTCACTCTCCTGTACACTACTTGTAAGGGGTACTATAATATGGTAACATATGTATGGACCTGACACATGTATGCAAGGGAATATAGTGGGCTATATATGGTGTGCTACTGAGTTAATTGCAGAGATCTATACTGGGATACTGAGCTAGTTATACAGATCTAACAGACACTTGGGACAACAGGTACTCTGTTCACTAGTATGTGCCCTATATTAGCCACTAGGCCACATGGCTGGAAACCCCACTACAGTAGTCCAGGGAGAAGCCAAACAGTGGGGTCACAGGACAGATGCATGACTGTCTATGCCAGAATAGCATAGGCTGGTCATCCCCCAACCCAAACACATCAGTATTGCTATACAACTGCTGTAACAGTAAGTCTGAAATGCTATACCAGCAGACCAGAAAATTCCCCTATAATGTTGATAGTGTGAGGGAGGAAACCTCTCTGTCTGGTGGTGGGTGTGACTCAGTGGGCCACGGACAGTAACATGTGTGATGGTGTTGATGGTTCGAATCTGGCAGCATCCAACATCTTTTGCATGTGAGGTACACATATGGTGGTAGTCCCATGGACTGTCACAATCTGTCAGTCTGTTACTGCAAGAAAGCTGGACGACAGAGTGACTGAGGGCACAAAGAACCATAACTACAGAGAGATATCATACGCACTCTGAGTAACCTAGCAGGTGGCTAGTTTAACAGCAGGCTGCAACAGGTCAGATTAGCTGCAGGATGTAAAGGCCATCAGGTAAATGTGCCAGTAGGTACAAGAAGTCAGCGAGTGATGTACAGTACAGCACTGGGAAATCACAAATGTATGAGGAACACAGCAGAGATATTGGGCAAAATGCTGGACATTCTGCAAAAAACATGTACAGGAAGAAGTATGCACATCATATCTCTCAACCTCTGACAGCAGGAAATCTGTTGAAATACAGTGAATAAAAGTGGGTCCAAGGTCACAACTTGGGACATGTTTTAAATACTTGCTCCTACAAGCATTGAATATGGATAGAATAACAGATCCTGCATTCTCATGACTCACTTGCTGTGCATGGAGTCTGAAACTCAAACAACTGTCAGTATTAATTTACTTCAATCTTGACTGATTTGCCACTAATTTGCCAGAAAACAACATTGTAATGTGAAATGTACCAAAAATATGTATCAAGAGTCTGGACAGTCTGTGAAGCTCTCTACAGTTCTGATGTTTGAGTCACATGTTAAGGTCAGAAAACAGCCAGGGAATGCCTTGGACAATATCAGGCATTGGCAGTACTGTGGTAACAGGTGCAGTAGCCAATGGAATGCAGCACACAATAATCCTGGACTGGAGTACAGGTAGCTCTGGCCTGGAATCACATTGTATGTACTGACAATTAGACTGGGCATGCTCCTAAACTTAGCTAACTTGAACCCGAGTCTATTACCTCTACTGCCCAAAGACCTGCTATGTGGAAACATGTCTGTACATACATAGAGCTAGGTATACATATCTGTCTCTCCCTATCCCCCTCATGCTTGATTACTCTTTCTATCAGTATGTGACATATATATATGTGATAACAAGATGTATATATAGCTATATACAGTACAATGATATGTAGACTTCCACATACTTCTACAGAACACATTTTCATTACTGACACAACTATATCTAAGGAGACAAACCTGTTACACATCATTGATACAGACATGGGCAGGGATGTACGAATGTTCCCGTATACCCCTGAATGCTGGGGTTATCTGCACATACACATCACAGTGGCTGTCCAATGGCACAAGACCAAGGCTGAAACAGTATGTAATCCACTCACACACAGACCCTGAGCCTGTGGGCTGTCATCCTGCAGACAGACATAGGTATGCAGGTGGTGTAACGTACAATGGGTGCAATACAGTCCTTGGACATGCCATATTGTCCCTGGCAACATGTCTCTCATTCAGACTGCAAACAGCCACATATGGCCAGACTAGTAAGAGTACACAAATACCAGGGATATTACCTGGTATCCCACCCCTTGGATGCTAGATGTGATAACAGTACCAACCACTATCACTCTTCAGGCCACACATGCTGTCTAACACAAGGCCAGTTTGTGTATTCCACAAGTACTGTGCCTGCAGCAGCATATACAATAGACATAACCTGTGGCATGAGTGATAGTTATGTTGAGCTATAGTGTGTAATACTAGATAGGTAGGGATTCTAATCTCACGTCCTCCAACTCTTTGTGTGTATCAAAATATCCCCTCACAGCACTATAGACATGCCCATATGGCCTGTATCTGTGCAATGGTATGCATTTTATGGCCCTGTGCCTGGCTGCTGGCCTTGAAATTCCCTCCTCTAGAAGGTCTGCTGATGTCATTCACCTTAAGAGCACTGGCTGACAATGTATTATCAGATAAACAGCGTGGCACATATGATAAGTAATGCTTGCTATAGAGTGTAATACTAGACAGGTAGGGGTTGTAATCTCATACCATCAAACATGTGTGTGTGTGTGTGTGTGTGTGTGTGTGTGTGTGTGTGTGTGTGTGTGTGTGTGTGTGTGTAAATATGTCCCCTGACAGCACTGGAGACATGCCCATGTGGCCAAACCCTGTGCATTGGTTATGCATTTTATGGCCTGTTGACTAGCTGCTGGCTTAAATTGCACTCCTCTACATAAGTATAATTGATGTTTGCCACCATCTACAGCTGTATGTACAGACTACCCAGGTGACATGTATCAATGGTAGTAGAGTGTGTCACAGAGTATGAAAGTATGATGACACTGACTGTCCCCATTGTCCCTGACAAAATGTTCTACACATATACACCTAAGGAACCATGCCCATATGCTGGCATACTTTGTTGGTATCATAGCTCTGCTATGCTGCTTTGCCATCCTGTGCCGCTGTATTTTCTCCATGTGTCCATAGTTGCACCACTCAGATTCCTGGGACAGAAGCATATACAGCTCCATGACACACCTGTCATTCGGTAACACTACCACCAGTGCACCATCAGGCAATAAAGATACAAAATGCTTGATGTGTAGCCCTGACATGTGCCAGAATATAGTATCTGTCATGGCCCACAACAATTGCCATGGCATAATACTACTGCACTACACAAACACATTTAAAGTTATATAGTAGTCACCCTGTGCATCAGAAACATATACAGGTCCGTGCACTGATGGCATGGATGGCAGGGATGTGGCACAGGTATAATTACATGCACAGGGTGTGGTGTGGGGGTGCCGGAGGCCTAGGCTGTGCCAAAGAGTTGAAGCATGTGTGTGAGTCAGGAAGGGGTGTTGGTGACATGGACCATGGAGAGGTGTTGTGTGTTTCTGTAGGTGACCTGCATGTGACAATATTGTTGGAGTGTGTGTGTGTGTGTGTGTGTGTGTGTGTGTGTGTGTGGGTGTGTGTGGGTGTGTCTGTATGTGTGCACAGTCAGGCTCAGTGCTAGCCCTACACATGCATATGGTGGACAGCTGTGGACCATACATAGTAGAGTGGAAGGTTCACTGTCTCCGATCATGTACACAGGAACTGGCTTCTCCATGAGTAGCCTGGTCAGAACCATGCCCAATGGTCAGATGTGGTGCTAGTACCTGACGGTGACTGGTGTCTGCTGGGCCTTTGTCCCCCACAGGACCACCTAGGACCACATGCCCATGGTCTGCCACATCATGGTGTGGACAGCACACCTCCCTCTGTAGTGCTGGAAGTGCTGCCATTACCAGAATGCGAGTGTGCCTGGCCACATGGACTACCAGAAGATGGTTTTGCTGGCCTACCTCCATGTGTCTGATTCCCAACCCCAACCACATGTTCCAACACAATGTGCACTCAAAGACAGACACTGTCTAAGCCTACCATCTGTCCACTATTTCAGTGAAATGTTCCATGGTGTCACCAATGCGGTGGAGTCAGTCACAGATGTCAGACTGTCCTGCATCCATAACCCTAAGCATCCATCTGATGTTGTGTTGACCTCATGCCTGTGCCTCCATGACTGCTCAAAGCATGTGGCAAGTGACCAAAGATGTGATACCTGCTACAGGAAGTGGATGGGAAGCAGTCCTCCTTCAAGCACCCTTGTCAATCTGTCTGTGTGGGACATCACCAGCTCTCTGGCTATGGCCAGTGTCTAGACTCACTGACAGCATAGTTCTCAAACTGTTCTGTACTATATCACCACCTACTAGCTCTCCAATATCTGTAGTCTCTGCTGACTGGGTATGGGTGGGCATACGGACTGTGTGTGGGGACAATGGAGGCAGAAGAGGGATGTCAACCTCTGTGACAGTGTCAGTCACTGACAACCTCACCTGTGCCTCACTATGGCCACCATCATCATCAGATTCCCATGAGACTGACATCAGGTTGTGAGGGGACAGACTCCAACCCCCCCTGTTCACTTGTGAGAAGCTAGACAAAAGCAATACATTACCACCTGCACTATTATGTATGATAATCCACACAGACTCATACAGATGAGGATCCACAACTAAATTACATGTTCCACATGTTATCTCTGATCCCATGTACAACACACACACCCACAACAACATACACATACAACCCAGGGCCTGTATAACATGCACTTCACCTACATCCGAGTAATGTTGCCAGTTCAATACATCTGTGAGGTATGTAATTACACAGTGTATGTGACAGAACTACACAAAAAAAACAGTACACCTATCTTGGCAATGATATGCCAGTTGTAGCACCACTGCCTCAGGTATGTACCTTCCGCTATTGTGTTTGAATGAGCATCTTGGAATAATTGTCTCATCTATAGCAGGCTGTGTAGTTGCTCACAACTATAAGTGCAAACATGTCAATGCATGTACAGATACACACTTGTCATTCCCTAGGCTATGTACTGTAGTTAACTGCTCAAAAATGGAACGTACAATTATTCTACTCTAGCTAAGCAGAACACTTGTGCAAAAGGCAAAATCACAGCCCTTAGTATTCATAGGGTATATCTCATCTGACAAAACAACAGTATCACACTTAACAGGTACAGGACCAAGAACTGCGGCCACACCTGCCATACCTGTGAAAAGGTGAGGGAGAGGTATTGTCAGCAACACCAAATGTTGCAGTGTTCCAAGGTAATACGTGCATATATCCACATGCACAGTAGCTAATGTGATACTGGCTCTATTGCAGATAGAACTGACACCCATGTACTGGTCTGTAGAGCCTATCACAGTGACTGCAAATGTATTATACTGGTGAACACAGTTGGCTTGCATGAACGCTCCTCTGATGTGGATACTGTGGCACCCACCTTCAGGATGTATAGTGTGATGGTTAGCTGAGAGCTGTAGGTTGAACCTACAGGTTCGCCATGAATTCCTCTGTGGCTGAAGGAGGTTGGTCTGCTGCAGACCCTCCACTGGTGGCAGCATGATCCCTTGCAACAGCAGCTAGCCTTTGACATGTGGCATTGACCAAGTCTGTGGCCCAGTGTCAAACCTGTTCATAGGTTTTGTCCTGTTGTCTAATATCATTAACAGCCCTCACAAGGTCATCCCACAATGTGGCCTGCTGTTCATGATTGTGGCAACCCCTTGACAGCAGGATGTGATGGTTGAGTTTGAGGGCACCCAGTAGGGTGTAATTTTCCACAGATGGAAATGAAGGATAAGTCCATCTGTACATTATTCCCCCAAGACAGCTAAAGGGGAACACATTACAGGATCAAATACATGTAAGTCCAATATGTACACACCCTACACACCCAAAAACATTTGTTAAGCTCTCTTTTACCATGCTGTGTAAGAAAGCAAGTCACCATTTTGATCAGCCATAAGCATCTTTCTGCTTTATTTTTTGCCTCCTTCCCTGTAAATAAAGTAAACCGACTCATACATTTGTGTCTCTGACCCTAACCTTTACAGCTATACCTTGCACCTTTGTGGCTTTCTAACACTCAGACATAGATTCCTGTTTGAAAGTTTTACTTATTTGTCTGACATTTGAATAAGTAACCCTGATAAAAACCTCAAAATTATATACTTTTGATCTGTCTTTCCTCTAAAAGTAATCACAATTAAAGTGCTGAGTGCAAGTTGTAGGCCCTTACATTAAACTTACCTGTGGTGTGGTATGGTTCTGCCTGCTCTGGTTCCCCTTGCTCCACTCAGGCTTGCTTTGCTCTCCTGCCACCCCCAATCTACTGACCCCAAGTATCCGTAAATTTAGACTTTCACCTCATTGTCTGGTCACTCCCACAGCCCCTCCCACCACTATACATTGTGCTCTCACCCTTTCACTTTTCCCACCTTGTCACCAATTTTCCCCTTTTCCCCACCCATCTTGGGCTGCCTCCTCTGTGGCTTTCCTCTCTCACACTCCATTTCACATCTACTATCTCCTCGCATACTCACTATTTCCACCCCTTTGATCCTGTTCCTTCCTTCACACCACTTATTTCTAGCCACCACCCTTCCGTAGTATATTTCTTTATATTTTACCTTATAACTCTTTCCTTCCTTTTTCCACCACACAATGCTATGCTTACTGCTATTTCTCCCACTTCTAATCTCACTAGCCCTAAGCACTTCCTACCACACTGAGCTCCATATCTTCCCCTCTTCCCCACCTTTCCCTTTCCCAGACCTCTTCCAACATATAACCAAACTCCACTGACTATTGCCCCCTCTCTTTTCTGTCTCTCCCCCTTTCAAAGTCTTAAATTTAAACTTGCAGCCTACCCTGCTCTTACTCCTAAGCCCAAACTCAAGTACCCCATTCCCCTTACTGACCACCCTCATATTTTCCATCTTGTCTTTGCTCTTCTGGTTTCTGTTGACATCCATCCCAATTCTGGTCCATCCCCTCTCTCCACTTCCCCTGCACCTTCATCTTTTGTTCCCCCAAAAACATCGTCAAATATCTCCAGCCTCAAACATCTCTCTGTCTCTGCAATGAATATCCAAAGCCTGAACAACAAAATGTCTGAACTTCATGCATGGTTGGCCCAACACAGGCCTCACATCCTGGCCCTATCAGAAACCTGTATAAAACCTCATATCAATTCCTCTGAATTTCTCCCACCTCAATACAATATATTTAGGTCTGATAGGACACCCAAAAAAGGTGGTGGGGTGGCTATCTTGTACTCTGTTTCACTAACGCTTATACCTGTAGACATTACCCTGTCTAGTTTCTCCCCTGCTGAACTACTCCTCATAGACTGCCACATCAATAACTATATGAAGTTTGCTATTGCCTCTATCTACATACCCCCAGGTAAAACATTGCTTTCCTTGAACATATACTCTCCTGGATAAACACCTCCATCTCCCATGAAACCATCATTCTTGGAGATGTTAATATAGATTGGAACTCCCTTATTGGTGACTCACCCAGACATTTCATAAACCTGTATGGATTCTCACAACTGATCACTACTCCTACCCACTACAGTAAAAACACTACTGGTTCCACAATTGACTGGATCTTGACCAACTCTCCAAACAACTATTGTAACCCTTCTACCTTCCCTGATTCTATTAGTGACCATTCTCCCATGTCTATCTTAAGGCACTCTCCTCATCTCTCTAAGCCCCACCTCTACAGAGATTGCAGGAAACTGACTAATTTTAACCCTGAAATCTTTAACTATAGACTCTCTGCCATCAACTGGTCTTTCCTAAAATCTCTCCTGCTCAGTGATGCTGTTACTAAATTCAACCACATTTTCCTTGATGTCCTAAACTCTCTTGCCCCAACTGACAAAGTCAGAATCAAATCTAATTTTGCACCCTGGCTCTCCAAAACTACTCATGTGTTGATGCATAAAAGAGATGCTCTATGGAACAAATGGCAAAGCACTAAAACTCCCACCTTTCTCCAAGGTTATAAGCAACTCAGAAATTTGTAAAAAAAACTTATTTTGGATAAACACCAATATTTCAGTAAATTTCAAAGCTCTCACCCAAATGATCCCCAATGATTCTGGACTATTATCAACTCCCTGCTCCATACTGGTACTCCTACCGTCCCTAACCCTTTCCCCTATCACTCTCCCTCTGAAACTGAAGACTTACTCAACAAACACTTCATAGACAACATCTCTAAACTCCTAACCTCTGGTAACTCTGCTCATCCCAACTCTTCTATCTGACCCTCACATCCCCCTAAACCTCTATGTTTCTCTGTCTCTCAACCTTTTAACTTGCAATCTGTTTCTACTAAATATATCAAATCCCTGCTTCTTAAACTAAAACCATGCTCTCCATCCACTGAAAAACTCCCCCCATCAATTTCTGAAAATTGCTGCTGACTCTATTGCATATCCTGTATCTATCTTAATCAACTGCTCCATTCAGGAATCTACCATACCGGAAATATGGAAATCCTTCTATATCACTCCTCTGCACAAAGTGGCAACTCTGTTGAACCCTCTAACTATAGACCAAACGCTATTCTCTCACTGCTCTCTAAGATCCTTGAAAAGTGTATACATTTTCAACTACTGTCCTATCTCATTCACAAAAATCTCCTCACCCACTCGCAACATGGTTTCTGCCCTAAACACAATACCTCAACTGCCTTACTGTCCTTTACTCAAAAGGTTGCAAAAGCTAGGGACAACAACCTCCTCATCTACTGTCTATTCCTTAATCTCGCTAAAGCCTTCAACACTCTGTCTAATCCCATCCTTCTTAACAAACTCTCAGACATAAATTTCTCTCCTTCTACTCTTATGTGGTTCCAATCCTACCTTACTGGCAGAAAATAAGCTGTTAGATGGCAGCAGGCTTTCTCACCCTTCCTTGCTGTTCAGACAGGAGTACCCAAGGCTCCATACTTGGACCGTTCCTTTTCAACATTTTACCAACAACCTACATTCATCCTGCAGTCTCTCATCTGTAATACAATATGCAGATGACTCTACTTTCTTATCTTTCTGCAATACTATCTCTGAACTACGCACACTAACACAGAATTTCTTTATCTCTGTTGAAAAATGGCTCAGAAATAATCAGCTAATCCTTAACCTGAAGAAAACTCAACTCCTTCTCTTTCTACCTCAGACACTCTCTCACCTTAAATCCAATTTTTCTTTCCTCCCTAGATGGCACAACTATCTCCCCTGCCTCACACACCAAACTCCTTGGGGTAATAATTGATGACCAACTAAAATTTGACTTGCACATACAACAGGCCGTCAAAAAAAAACAAACAGAAACATGGACGACTTTACAGGAACAAAACATTCCTCACTACTGCCACTAAATGCACTCTTGTGCAGGCATTTCTCTTACCTAGTCTTCTATACACTTCCCCCATCCTTACCAATATCAAAGCTACCTCAGTGCAGAAACTGGAACAAACATACAACAAAATTGCCAGATTTATTCTAAACCAAACACTCTTGTTGAGTCACTGCCTACTAAACAAACTTCATTGGCTGGAATATCTGCACCTTCACCTACAATCTCAACTCCACACTAGCTTTTCCATAGTCAACAACCCCTCTGCTTGCCCTGCTCTCACCTCCCATGTTACTCTCTACTCTCCCCCCGGCCTCTCCGGAGTGCTGATCAGCATCTTCTCTCAGTTTATAAACCCAAAAGAAATATTGGCAAGCTACTTTACAAATATTCTGTTTTACTAAATTGGAACAAACTCCCTCTCCATATTAGATCCAAGCTTTCCTTTCCCACGTACTACACTTGATATATGCTGTTGCCTTGACCACACATAGTCTTAGTCTGCCCTGCTGTATAACCTGTTGCATCTCCTAACTTTCTTTCTCTGTTAGTAACTTCTGCATAAACTAACCTTATAAACCCTCAGCTCTACTACTATATCCCTACTATAACCCCCTCCTTTCTCCCCCCCTCCCACTCTCCACACTATTTATCTTTCCCCTCACTTCCTATCAGTATCTGTACATTTTCCTTCTGTTGAACAATGATTGCCTTTTTGTTTTTACTCTTATATGTAGTAAATTTAGACCACTGCTATAGTCTTTGTCCTGCATGTTTATCTTTGCTTATGTTTGCTGGGGCTCTTTCCCCTTGGGTCTCCACTGAAAATGTGTTCCTTACTGTCAATATAATGAAAATAGTTAATAACCTTTTCTTTTTTACAATTATTTTGCATTGTGATTGTTATTTAATATTTCTATATTGTCACTTTTTATCTTTACTTATATTTGCTGAGGCTTGTCCTCTCGGGTCTCCACTAAAAATGGGTTTGTTTGCAAACTCAGTTGGACTAACCCAGTTAACAAATGTGAAATAAATAAATAAAATAAATAATTACCTCCACTATCCACTGCTCCTTCACGTGTCACAACCCACAGTTTGGTGGCATACTACATATGTGGCTATCACCAAGATAGTGGATATACTGGGTAATGTCCCTGTGTGCTGGGACAGATTTTGTGGTATGCCTCTACAGGCATCACTGCAATGTACTGTGGTGTGTCCCCTGTGGGCAAAAAAACACTAATATGTGACACAGCCACTGTTGGACAAATAGCAGTAAGCTATTCCAATAACTATATGGGGACAGTCCAGCCACACCAGTGCCACAGTCTTGTGCCACAATGACAGAAAACAATGCAAACCTGCTGTTGTATATGTTCCATGTTAGCATCATAGTTCTCAACTATGCAGATATTTGCAAAGTGTCACCATGTTTGGCTCATAGCTGAGGTTCATCTTGCACAAACTTGTGCATGTCTGACAAATGGTTGTCCACCGATTGATGGTTGCTGTTAGAAAACTGACACAGAATCTAACTGTCACCCATCAGACCTCTCAGTCAACACTTATGCTACAGTAATAACTTATTCTAATCACATTCTTACTTTTTTATGGCCAATATGTATAGTCTGTCACTAGGTTTGGGCATTCGTCCCAAATTAAATATATCTTTTGTCCTTGTGTCTTATTGTAGGAGGTTGAGAGCTATGTTAGTCATAGGTCTCAACCAGACAGGGACAAATGTCCATGAAACAGGGACTTAGCCAGAGTACATCAGGGACATACAGGGACACTTTTACAATGTTAGCACTATTTATGTTTGACATCGACAAACATAGAGGAGGTAAATTACAGTCTATGGGTTGATGCTACAAGAGTGTACACCCTTACTTAGTGTCACTATGTCTTATGTGTAATCCACTATCTTTACTATAACAGCCAACCGTTGTAGGAGGGATGGATAGGGACAGAGCAGAGATATGAGTCAAAGCAGGGACAATTGAGAGGCATGTCTGTAGGTGTTGGACAGCAGAGTATCACTGACATGTAAGTATCATAGTTCTAATACAAGCCTACTGTTTTAATCCCTATTCCCCATACCACCATCCTCCCATCTGCATCCCTTTTTATGGGAAAATGTAGTACATACCTGGTAGTTTAATGCATTCCTTTTATTGAAGGATTCCTCTGCAAATGTGTTGCACATATGCTGTATGTGTGAGTAAAACACATACAGACCTGTCTCCATAAGCAGTCACTTGCCTTTTGTAGGTAATGCTCATTAACAGGTAATTGCCTGTGCACCAAATCTGTGGCTCAGAATTGCTAATTGCATTCAAAACAGCTGACTTGTGCTATCATTAGTCAATGACATGGCACCACAGTGTGGCCTTCATGTAGGCCTTGACCCCTTTCTTAGTTTTTGAGATGGACATTACTGAGATGTGGAAAATGCAGCATCACAGAGGGTATGTACAAATACTGTCCACTATAGAGATGTATGAAGTAGGCCCACAGGTTTGGCTCATATGTTTGCTCAGTGTCTCATGACAGTGTCGTCATCTGGCAGGTCACTGGCAAACATTGTGTGTTGAGGTCAGAAGGGGAGAGAGACATGTGAGTATCACATATCATAACCATCATTATATGCATGGTAATGCAGTAGCTGCTATTCTATCCACTTACTATCTTTGTAGGGGCAAACTTGGAAGCATGTACCTATCTCTGGGCCTTTGACCTCCCTGTATGTATGGTTGTGTCCAGATCCCTTGTTATAGGGGGTTGGGAGGAATGGTTGGTCAGCAGCAGCTACCTTAACATGCAGTCATGTATGCTAGGACACAATGGGGGGGAGTGTGAACACTCTGGAGGCCGGCAACCTGTATATGTAACTGTAGCAGCTGTGGCAGCCCTGTCATTGCAGGATAGCCAGGGTAAAGGTACCCATTACAGTCCAATCAAGGCATGTGCTTAAGGTACATCTGTTATACAACAGTGCCAATAGAAGAGTAATAGGCGAGATATAGTTAGGCTATCTGAATATGTGCAGTGTGCTCTTGCCTGCAGGCCTGTGACTTGCAAAACTGGGCAGCTGATAATACAATAGCAATAACCTATAGGATTAAAATTGCATGAGTCAGTCCTTACTTGCTGTGTTCACAAGAATGTAATTGAAGTGCAACACAATGGATTTGAAAACAGGACTGTGTGTGTGGCAAAAGGATCTGCATGTAAGGCATTTAACAGACTAAGCTACTGAGTCAATGCTGCAGCAGGTGTATTTGCCAGATATATGAGCATACATACAGCTGTGACACATTTCATCTGCATCCACTGGTAAGTGCATGGCTTTCACAGGCAGTTGTTCTGCAGCAAGGTCCTAGTTGAGCATATGTACTGTGCCACTGATGCCTTAGCAGGTGTGTTTAAAGATGTTGCAGATAAAAGGGAACATTTACCTGTTGTCCCAGATCTACCGTACTGACATTATTATTTATTAGCTGTCTACTGGTACATTTGTGCATCAGTCCAAGGTACATTCCCACTTCTCCCATTAGGTTCAATTGCAGTCTGTCAGTGGCAATCACTATGTTTTCCTAAAAAAACACCTGCTTTAGTTGAGCTTTGTGTGGCCTAGTGGGTTAGAGTAGTAGGCTGTAGTTGAAAGGAACCCAGGTTTGACTCATGGCAGGAGTGATTATTTTATATATGTGCCTAACACTTTGAGCAAAAAATAGGATCATTAAGGCAGTTTAAAGCTCATTTAAGCAGGTTTGTGTGGTTTTGCAAGATGCACCACATCATGGCACTTCACTTAGCTCCACGCAAAACCGCACTAAAAATTTAAAAAAAAAATAAAAAGGGGGTGATAGGATAGTAGTGAAATAGGGAAAAGTAGGGGGGGAAACATAGTGAAAGGCAGGTAGGGATGTCCAGGATGGGTGCAGGGAAAGAGCCATAGCTTTCCATTTCTTGTACAGCAACAGCTGTACATTTTGACAGATTTTGAAGATGAATTTGTACTCTCAAACCTTATAGAGAGGGGTGAGGATGACATAAATGTGTTGTCTGGCCAATTGGCCCAAATTAGTTGTGTCCAGTGGACATGTGTGTGAAATGGAGAGCTATGTATGGGGCGATATTTTTTGTGGGACAGATGCCCTTTTTTTTAATAAGAAGAAGGTGGAATGTTGGGGAAGGGATATAGGTATATGTGGGGAGGTAAGTTGGGTAGGAGAGGATGCAACTGCAGACAGACAAGACATACAAGACAGCAGACAGGGGTTGTATGTGACACATGAGGAAGGTAAACAGCTTGGATGGGGAAGGTGTTGTGGAATCTGAGGAGCATGTGCCTCCAGACAGCAGCAGTGTTACTGAGGGCCCCACCCATGGGCAGGACACACTGCTCCTTCACTTTCCCACAGGTAGCTATGCTGGAGGCTGGGTGCCAGGTCCAGCAGGCCCCACCAAGTTTTTGAGTCTGCCCTTGAGTCGGTGCAGGCATCGTTCATAACTCCTATGACAAATCCTGCACACCATGACTGGTAGTTGATCCTGAGTGATTACCCCCCTCTGACACCAGTCCCAGAGAGCGACAGGCCCCATTCCCTGAGGCAGGTCCACCCAAAGGTGGTGCAGGGACACCCAGAGGGGTCACCACTGGCTTGGGTCCCAGTCGTGCTGGTGCCAGGTGCCACAGACAGCTGAGGTAGGGAAGGAGGTTCAGCTGGAACTGGCCTAACCTAACATGCTGTGATTATGGAGGTGAAGCAATACATTTAGGTTAGTTATGAACAAAACTATTGTTAACAATAGCAGCATGCCAGAACATTGAAAATAAGACCATTACATTTCAATGTATATTATGTGAAACACAACAATGAATATCAGAACAGGCAGTATATTAACAGCATGCCAGTAACAGTTATGGCATTTGGCCAACAGAATAGGTAATTCAACAGAATATATTAATATGAAACCATTGTGATACATAACACATAACAAAATGCATGCCCCAAATAAAGTTCATGGAACAATGTATGTTATTTGTAAGCCATAACCAATGCATAACAATAATAAATATTTGAAGATAAGGGTGGGGAGAGAGAGAGAAATATAGTCCATTAATACTATTCTAGGCTGTATAGGCAACAACAGTACTTCTATCTACTCTACAGGTCTGTCCTTTCTCTATGTGCAAAAGTGCCCTATAGCTGCTGTAGCCTGTACATACCTCTCAAGATATCCACATGGGACAGTACGGGCCAAGTAGTTACAATTGTTGGTGAACAGCTATACAGAACATTTGCACATCAGGTGTACCTATATTACTAAAAAACACCAAAGGCCAGCAAATACAGTTCCAAATGCTTTATTAAATGTAGAATGGTGCTAAAAAGCACCAATATGAAACCTAAGTCCTCAAACTAGTTGCGGCAAAGCCTTCTTCAGTGAGGAAAAGACAATTAATAAAAACAATTCACCAGTGAAAAAAGTCCTTTTAAATATACCTGTAGCCAATAGGAATCTGGCATGCTCCATATCATTAATTTATGCCTGGATATACAAAACGGCTACAGTTATCATAGGCAAAATACATATAGATGACAGCAAAATATTAATAATGTCCTTCTATGTGTGAAATTATTCCATAAAAAATTTATAGGTGTGTATTCATCTGAAATACATGTATACAAAATACATGATATGACCTGGCAGCCACACCAAAGTCTTATGGCCCGAATGAATATAACCAGCTGTAAATAACCAATATAGATAATTTTCAAAATATACAAATGTACATGACAGAAATAATCAAGTTCTTCATGAGAACACTTAGATTGTTGTATACACCAATATAATGTATAAACTCAGACAAACTATGCATGATGAACATGGAACTCCGTACACCCAGATGATCCATCTAAGGTAACAAGAATTCAACTCGATTTCAAATGCCATAGGCAAATAAAAATATATCAGTGACTCCCAAATAAACAACATAAAAAGTCCAAAAATATATAATATACTGTACTATACAAATCAACCATTATAGATGTGTATTGTACATATATATCTCTATAATGGGTGTATTGGTGGACATAATAACAAAAAGTCCACCATTCTATCAAGAGATGTATAATATATAAAATAGGTAAGTATATAGTTGGAAGAACTGATGTAGTAAGATATAATAGTCTGACATACATCATAATGAAATGCGGACATATGGATCCTGCAGTGTGAAATATAAATACGAGCTATGTCCTAAACATCCATAGTTATAATCATCAGCAGCAATATAATGGCCGATGCTTCTGCAGAGGCAAAATGCCCATCTTAATAAGGTTCGCAATGCCCAACCATATATAGATGCCACACCAACACAAAAGGTGCATGACAAACAAAATTGATGTGTGTTTCATAGATGGTCATTGAGTCCAGGTGGAAATAATGCCCCAAGGTGAACAATCCAGTATTTTTCCTTATGACTAAGAATACTCTGCCAGCCAAGTTGATTATGTCTGTTTCCCTTAATTTTATCAATGATCATAAACATGAATTTGGCTGTTTTGTGTTTAATTGAATGTTGGTATAGAGCATTGGTAGGTTTTTGGTTACGAATGTCGCTCCGATGTTCCCCTATCCTGATTCTCAAAGAACAAGAAGTCTTGCCAACATAAAAGGCTTTACATTGGCACGCAGCCAAATAAATCACCTAACTGAATGAGCAGTTACCAAAAATGCGAACATCATATACCTTGCTAGTATTAGCACTTGTAAATTGTTTAAGCTTATTGACTTGGCTACATGAGGTGCAATGACCACAAGGGAAAGTCCCCAAGAGTTCATCCCCTGTGATGGTAAGTTGTTTGTAATTTGCACCTCCACTCTCCTGATGTTTGTAATGAGAAAATAATGTACCCAAGGTTTTACCTCTCCTGTAGGAGATAGAGCATTGATTGCCCAAAATGTGACGGAGATAATCATTAGCTAACAAAATGTTCCAATTGTTGTTGAGTATGTTCCTCACAAGTTGGTGATTCCTACCAAAAGTAGTAATGAATCTGATGTTCTCATCCTTAGTACGGTTTTTCCTATCTTTGTATTGTAACAATGAGTGTCTCTCTTGTTGGTCTGTCCAGATCCTGGCTGATTCTATATCAAAACTGGAATATCCTCTATCCAAAAACCTGGTTTTTAAATCAAGTTTAGCTGTCTCATAGTCCACAGCTGAGGAATTAATGTGTTTAATTCATAAATATTGAGATTTGGGGATGTTGCGGATGGTGTGGCATGGGTACATACTGGAAGCATGGAGTAGCGAGTTGAATTGTGGATATTTTCTATGAATTTTAGTATTAAGGGTATGGTCACTATTACGATATATAGTGACGTCCAAAAAGTTGATGACAGACCTATGGTATGTTATTGAAAATTCAATACCCCATATATTGTTGTTTAAATGTTCCACAAATTCTAACAAATAGTCAACATCCGCGCGCCACACCATCCAGCAATCATCTAGGTATCGCCTCCAAATGTCCATCTCAACTAAATAAATGTTGTGTAAGGGATTGTAAATAAGACACTCTTCCAAATAGGCCATGAACAAGTCGGCATATATTGGGGCAAAGAAGGCACCCATAGCTGTGCCTCTCAATTGCCAATAACATTCACCTTGGAAATAAAATACATTTTTGCTGAGAACATGCTCAGACATACATATTAGTAAAGTATTAAATCCAGGTGGATAGAGTTCAGCTTTGTTGAGCCAGAATTCCAAAGCCTGAAGTCCAGCCCAATGTGGTATGCTGGTATAAAGAGATTTTACGTCTAAGGTACACATGAGCCACTCCGGATCCAATTGGGTATCAGCAATGATGGTGAGAAATTGGGTTGTGTCTTGTATCCTAGCTCTAACCTGTGTCAAAAGTGGTTTCAAATATTGGGTTAAAAATGCAGATAATGGTTCGGTTAATGAACCATGGCCAGACACAATTGGCCTACCTGGAGGATGTGTAATAGATTTGTGAATCTTAGGTAACAAGTATAGGATCTGCTTGGTAGGGTCACTAACCTGAAGATGTTGAACTGTCTTTTTGGTAATTATCCCTTCCTCCAATGCCTGATTGAGAAACTTATCAATGTCCTGTTTGAATCTGTTAGTTGGATCAACCCCCATTTGCATATAACAATGGGAATCAGAAAGTTGTCTAAGGCCTTCCTGTACATAATAGTCCATATTTTGAATAACTACCGCTCCTCCTTTGTCTGCTTGAAGTATGACAATTTTATGATTGGATCTGAGTTCCGAAAGTGCCTGTTTTTCTTCAGAAGTAATATTATCAGGGGCTATATTGTTTTCAAAATGAGGAAAGTGTAGATCCTTGAGTACTGCTTGCTGGAAAATGCCCACATGTTTGTTCATGGGCGGTTGAAAAGTAGATTTATGGAAAGTAAACTCAGAAGATATTTGAGAAGTGGAATTATCCTGTTCAGAGAAAAATATCCGCAGGTTAAGTCTACGACAATATTCCATAACATCCATGGAAACTAAATAATGGTCAGAAAAAAAGCTGGGGACAAAACCCAATCCTTTATTCAAAATGCTATGTTGATATTCCGTAAGTACATGGTCCGACAAATTCAAAACATTTTCAAAAGGTTTGGTTAATGTGTCAATAGTGACTGGACCAATCCTGGCATTGAATCCGTGCTTATTTCTGTTCTTATGCTTCCTCCCCCCTCTGGATTTCCTGCCATATCTAAAAGGAACTGTGGTTGACTTTTCTTTTTCAGTGGTGAATGAATCATCATTCCACCCTCACTGTCAGTATATGATGACTCCTCCCCTGATGTACTTGTGTAACTCTGGTCTCTGTATTTTAATATTGACCTTGGTCTCTTCCTAGACCTGACCCTGGTCACACTTGATCCCGTATCCTGAAATCTCACTGTCCTTTGTGTTTGAAAGGGATGACCCTTCTCATAATCCATGACATCCCTGGTGAATTTCTTAATTTTTCGATCCTTCACCAATTTATCATAGGTAGTTAATTCCTTGGACAACCTATCAATACACTGGCGGTAGTTGTGATTAGACTGAAATTTTTGGCATTCAACGCTAAGTTCCTTGACTTCAGAAACACATAAATCCACAGTCCTCTCATAATAGGTTGTTAAAATTTTAACAAATACCATAGAGCCTTTTCTGAGAGCCTCGTCCCATTCATCTGTCAGCCTCTGTTCAGATCTGCCGACTAGGGGGCGAAGTTTAATTCGAAGACCTCTTGGGGCCAAATTTTTATGTAAATAGGCTTTAAAGAGTCTGAGATGCCAAATATTGGCTCTCAGGCCCTTAAGACCTTTTTCTAAATTGCGGAACGCCAATTCACAACCACCACCAGTATTGGGGTTAATTTGGTTCAGGTTGTTGCTTGGGGTTTGATCCAAACCAAATATAGCAATATCTTCCGTATCAGCACACAACCCGTCCAGTATTTGGTCCAATTCCATATTGAATATAAATGGTATTGATAGGCTGTCCAAAGAAAAAATCCAATTCGTGATCAAATGTGCGGTCTAAAGTATGAGAGACAAGCAGACCAGAGACAGCGTCAGTCAGAACACCAATGACTAACGTAATCCCCAAAAACAATGATATACAGATGGTGTTAAGTCATGGAGTATATTGATAAGTGCGTCAAAAAGGGCACAGGCACCTGAGATGTAATGTCTAGAACCCTGGTAGTACTTCAGTTAGTTAATGATCATAACTGTCTGTAAGTAGAATGTCATTCATACCTGCTTGTATACACAATAAAACAATTGTGATACCTGTATATGCACGGAGTGCCAGGGAATACAAATATTGTTCTGAATGGCAAATAGGTTGCCACTAGAAATCTGGAATACTGTCTAGAATATAACAGCCTAACAGACCTGAGACAGTGTCAGTCAGAACACCAATATCCCACCATAAAATATCCAAACACCCTAATATACAAATATTGTTGGACCAAGAAGTGTAGTATAACTATGTGAAAACAGCACAAGCACATGAGAAATATTGTCAAAAAAACCAACAGTCATCGAGTTTGGCTGTAATCATAACTAGCTATAGGTGAAGTAATATTAACCCCTGCATGTATACACCAAGAATAAAGTCTGATATATATATATAAACATAAAGTTCAGGGGAAAAAAATCGAGATTTGAAATGACAAAGGAATCACCACTAAAGATCTAGAAAAGTAATGGTATTGCAGACCATCATATCTAATGAGGAGTTCAAGTAGAAATCTAACAGGACAAAAAAATATCTCAATAGAATTATCAGAAGTGATGGCTCAAAATTTAGATCCCATAGATACTGTAAACCATCTTAAATAAATTGAGACAGAGATGTGAAAACCACCATACTAATGGATACATTGAACTCCATATGAATCAGAGATATTCCACCAGACCACTCAAATTCAATGGTCTTAAAAAGTGGCTGGCATAGATCACAATATAGAAAACAAATGTTGGCCCAAGGTAAATGGTTATAAACTCAAGAAGTATAGACATATATATGTATACACATTAATTATATTTAATTTATTTATTACATATATTTTTTATACAAGTTGCACTTATATACACTTACACATATATTAATAATAATATACAATATAATACAATAATATAATACAACGTAACGCATATACATATATATTTTTATATTTTCATATATATTTTTTATTAACTATTATACATATACTTTTTTATTAATTATTATACACATATTATTATACACATATATTTATATATATATACATTTTTATAGTTATATATATGGATATATTTGTTTACACACACATACTCACATTATAGGCTTACTCTTACTGTTTTATTAACAAATGTATTATTTTCACAACAATAACACATAATCATTATTTGTTTTTATATTTAGTTTTAAATAACTATCTTAATGTAATTATAAAAGCTTTAGTTAAATCATTACTTTTACATTTTATATATATACATATGATTTTACAAGAATCTGTTTCCTGACTTACATTAAAAGACTAGGCTGATTTAGATGAATTTACTGACTTAACCAAACTGTATTTTAGCAACTAGTATCAACTTTGAATTAACTTTCCATGGTTTGTTGGCTTTTTCTTTATAAAAATTTAGCTCAGAGTTAAGCCTTGAGCGCTGACTCAGTTTTATTAATAAAGAAGTGGTTTTAGACATTTCATTTAATTCCATCTATTTATATACACAGATATATATTTTATGTATATAAATATAGAACACTTCTTTTTTATATATATATATATATATATATATATATATATATATACTTTTTTCTGCTAAAAGTTGTGTGCTTCTATTACACTGTTTTTAAATTTTCTTAATTTGTTAATTGACACTTTAAGTTAATGATTTTAGTGACGTGAGTGTATAAAAATGTAAATTAATTAAGGTGTTGAATGTCTGAGGAAGTCGCTCAAACATTGAGTGACGAAAAGCGCTTTACGTTTACTTGCAATAAACCTGTGTGTTTCAGTCTTCAGTGACGCGTTGGATCATCTTTTAGTATCTTCAGGTTAGTGACCCTACCAAGCAGATCCTATAATTGTTACCTAAGATTCACAAATCTATTGCACATCCTCCAGGTAGGCCAATTGTGTCTGGCCATGGTTCATTAACTGAACCATTATCTGCATTCTTAACCCAATATTTGAAACCACTTTTGACACTGGTTAGAGCTAGGATACAAGACACAACTCAATTTCTCACCATCATTGCTGATACCCAATTGGATCCAGAGTGGCTCATGTGTACCTTAGACATAAAATCTCTTTATACCACCATACCACATTGGGCTGGACTTCAGGCTTTGGAATTCTGGCTCAACAAAGCTGAACTCTATCCACCTGGATTTAATACTTTACTAATATGTATGTCTGAGCATGTTCTCAACAAAAATGTATTTTATTTCCAAGGTGATTGTTATTGGCAATTGACAGGCACAGCTATGGGTGCCTTCTTTGCCCCAATATATGCCGACTTGTTCATGGCCTATTTGGAAGAGTGTCTTATTTACAATCCCTTACACAACATTTAGTTGAGATGGACATTTGGAGGTGATACCTAGATGATTGCTGGATGGTGTGGCGCGCGGATGTTGACTATTTGTTAGAATTTGTGGAACATTTAAACAACAATATATGGGGTATTGAATTTTCAATAACATACCATAGGTCTGTCATCGACTTTTTGGACGTCGCTATATATCGTAATAGTGACCATACCCTTAATACTAAAATTCATAGAAAATATCCACAATTCAACTCGTTACTCCATGCTTCCAGTATGCACCCGCGCCACACCATCCGCAACATCCCCAAATCTCAATATTTACGAATTAAACGCATTAATTCCTCAGCTGTGGACTATGAGACAGCTAAACTTGATTTAAACACCAGGTTTTTGGATATAGGATATTCCAGTTTTGATATAGAATCAGCCAGGATCTGGACAGACCAACAAGAGAGACACTCATTGTTACAATACAAAGATAGGAAAAACTGTACTAAGGATGAGAACATCAGATTCATTACTACTTTTGGTAGGAATCACCAACTTGCGAGGAACATACTCAACAACAATTGGAACATTTTGTTAGCTAATGATTATCTCCGTCACATTTTGGGCAATCAATGCTCTATCTCCTACAGGAGAGGTAAAACCTTGGGTACATTATTTTCTCATTACAAACATCAGGAGAGTGGAGGTGCAAATTACAAACAACTTACCATCACAGGGGATGAACACTTAGGGACTTTCCCTTGTGGTCATTGCACCTCATGTAGCCAAGTCAATAAGCTTAAACAATTTACAAGTGCTAATACTAGCAAGGTATATGATGTTCGCATTTTTGGTAACTGCTCATCCAGTTGGGTGATTTATTTGGCTACGTGCCAATGTAAAGCCTTTTATGTTGGCAAGACTTCTCGTTCTTTGAGAATCAGGATAGGGGAACATCGGAGCGACATTCGTAACCAAAAACCTACCAATGCTCTATACCAACATTCAATTAAACACAAAACAGCCAAATTCATGTTTATGATCATTGATAAAATTAAGGGAAACAGACATAACCAACTTGGCTGGCAGAGTATTCTTAGTCATAAGGAAAAATACTGGATTGTTCACCTTGGGGCATTATTTCCACCAGGACTTAATGACCATCTATTATAAACACACATCAATTTTGTTTGTCATGCACCTTTTGTGTCGGTGTGGCATCTATATATGGTTGGGTATTGCGAACCTTATTAAGACGGGCATTTTGCCTCTGCAGAAGCATCGGTCATCATATTGCTGCTGATGATTATAACTATGGATGTTTAGGACATATCTCATATATATATTTCACACTGCAGGATCCATATGTCCGCATTTCATTATGATGTATGTCAGATTATTATATCTTACCACATCAGTTCTTCCAACTATATACTTACCTATTTTATACATTATACATCTCTTGATAGAATGGCGGACTTTTTGTTATTATGTCCACCAATACACCCATTATAGAGATATATATGTACAATACACATCTATAATGGTTGATTTGTACAGTACAGTATATTATATATTTTTTGGACTTCTTATGTTGTTTATTTGGGAGTCACTGATATATTTTTATTTGCCTATGGCATTTGAAATAGAGTTGAATTCTTGTTACCTTAGATGGAACATCTGGGTGTACAGAGTTCCATGTTCATCATGCATAGTTTGTCTGAGTTTATACATTATATTGGTGTATACAACAATCTAAGTGTTCTCATGAAGAACTTGATTATTTCTGTCATGTACATTTGTATACTTTGAAAATTATCTATATTGGTTATTTACAGCTGGTTATATTCATTAGGGCCATAAGACTTTGGTGTGGCTGCCAGGTCATATCATATATTTTGTATACATGTATTTCAGATGAATACACACCTATAAATTTCTTATGGAATAATTTCACACATAGAAGGACATTATTAATATTTTGCTGTCATCTATATGTATTTTGCCTATGATAACTGTAGCCGTTTTGTATATCCAAGCATCAATTAATGATATGGAACATACCAGATTCCTATTGGCTACAGGTATATTTAAAAGGACTTTTTTCACTGGTGAATTGTTTTTATTAATTGTCTTTTCCTCACTGAAGAAGGCTTTGCCGAAACTAGTCTGAGGACTTAGGTTTCATATTGGTGCTTTTTTAGCACCATTCTACATTTAATAAAGCATTCGGAACTGTATTTGCTGGCCTTTGGTGTTTTTTCATACTTTGGTTTGGCCGGGCAAGCCGTACGTGCGAGGGGTGGTGTTTTACGTACCTATATTACTATCATGGTTTACTGTGGGCTAACGTAGTATCACTTTGCTATTTACATAATCATGTCAATGATACATCTGTGACAGAGGGATTATGCAATGGTAATTACATTCAGTGAAAGTGGGACACTTGAGAGACATGTATGTGTACAGTACAGACAGTTTACAACTATCATGCCTTGCTTGGCAGGCATGGGGATAGAACCCAATAGCAGTGACAACAGTGGACATTTGCATCACATGTATTAATTGACTGCAGCTACTTTTAACACAAACTCTAGGTATGCAGCCATACCAAAGCTTACACATTTCTTTTCTTTTCTTTTATTATTGTTACTCTTATTTCCTGTTTTTTTGTGCTGTATTTTCACACTCCTGGTAATGAATGTAACAGTCTGTGAGATGTAGACACATGATAATGTACTCATAATATGGGCTACCTCACCCATTTAACCTGTAGCTCCTGTGAAGAGAATATCTGTAAACATTACGTGACTGATACTGTAATATATAGATCTACATAGCACTGGATTCGAACCCTGGTCTATGTGTGGCAAAAATGTACTTCAGACACAGCATTTAGCAAACTGAGCCACTGAGTCACTGGGAGTTATTAATGAACTGATATTTTCCTAGAGCTCACCAGGCACCAGAATATCACCTGCTAATAATGGTACAGTTTTATACTTGACTGCAATGACAGTTGAACACACATGCATGACATTCAAGCATACCGGAGATACTAGGTAAAGTATATATGACCACATATAATTCAGGTGTAGACATTGCATTGTTAGTGTGTTGAAATATCTGTGAAATCACCAACCAATATCCAATTATGGGTTATTATTTGCAGTGTACAACTAGCACATTGTTATAATGGACCGCAGCATCATACCTCACAGCCTGAATGCTTGTAGCTGAAATGCAGTGGTGAAAACAAGACAATCCTGCTGTACATGTTTACCTTCGTGTTATTGCTATTGCTCCATGTGTCATTGCAGGCCAGTTGTTATAAGTGATTTATTATGAAACAACTCTGAAGCTATGCTTATTGTACAACAGACTTTATTACACATACTTCATGCAGGAAGCCGAGGTGGTACAGCGGTAGCATTGTTGCCTCACAGCAAGAGGTTCTCCTGTTCGATTCTCAGCTGGAGTGCCTTCTGTGTGGAGTCTGCATGTCCTCCCAGTGGTCAAGTGGCCTCTGAAAGACATGCGTGAATGGGTGTACCTTCACTGAAGGTTGGGCATCGGGTTGGCAACTTGGCACCATAAAAATCGACTGCCAATCATTAGCAGACCGGAGTTCCGCTGTGGTGACCCCTAACCGGGAAAAGCTGAAAAGACAAACAACTGTTGCTATTTTATGATTTTATTGCAGAACACTTGCAATAATTTATTTCTTGCAAAACAACCCTATTGCACAACAGACTTTATTATACATATTCATGCATATATGGATACTATTTCATGTTTTTATTACAGAACAGTTTTAACACTTGATTTCTTGAAAAACAGCTCTACTGCCACAATCATTACACAACAGACTTTATTAGAGAAACCTTCAGTCAGTTACTGATATACTTTCATGTTTTTTATTGCACAAAAGTTGTCACTATGAAGGTGTTGCAACACAGTTGTCATTCCTCAATTATTGCACTAATTTGTATTGCATATTATAGTTTATTACTGTTAATAGTTTACTCTTCCTTGCTTATGCCATTACAGTTGGTAGTCTGCACATCTTGCAGTACAGGTGTAAGTCCACATTCACTGCAATATGATCTTTACTGTATATACCTATTCACAGTTAGTGTTTGAGTCTTACTTGCTTATTTGACTATAGATAGCAAAATTCATCTGTACTCACCACACTCATGGCACAACCTGGCCAATGCCTTGCATGCACCTTGATGTTGCGAGTCCTCTCCTCTGCAGCTGTTGGGAGAAAAGCACATCATTATGCATACCAGTTTAGCACACATTCAAGTTTAGATATTGGTGAAACACAGGTAATGGTTCTTACATACAGGTGGGACATTCCCAGCCCAGAATTCTTGGACCCAGGTGTCTAAGAGACCCCCCTTATGTCTTTTCAGGTCATCATGGTGGTGACAACAGTACTCACCTGTGCAGGGGACAACAGTTAAACTGGTGAGGTCTTTTGCCAGCTGGTCCCAGGCCTCCATCTTGCACTCTAAGCCCTGGTAACCTCCCTGTATCAGCCGGCCCTCATGTTTTTTTTTACAAGGCATCCAATTATGACCTTGGACTCCTGAATTCCCCAGCTCTAGGCTCAAAAGCACAAACCCTCTCCAACACCTCCCATTGTACCCTTCAGAGTCAGAACTCCAATGGATTATGCTGTATTCCCACATTTTCCTGCCCTTACATGCCATTGGGAAACATTTAAAAATGCAGTGTGTCACTTAGCACTGTGCAAACCAGTGCAGCTCAGCTGAGCACTGCAAAAACCCAGTCTTCTTAGCACTGCTTAGCTGTGCACAAACCAGCGAAGCAGTGCCAAGGAGTGCATAAACATTACCTGTTGTTCTTTGTTTATGCAGTGTTAACAGGTCTTAGCACAGCTTAGCTGAGTTCAGCAGGCCAGTATTTAAAAATAATTTGCATAATTTTTATTTCCAACAAATGTGCTAACTTACTCTCCATGCATTCAAAGCCTGCATCTACTGCACATGAAGCCATAACTCTAACGTCTTAGCTACGTGGATATGTGAAATCTTTTTATATCTTTATATATACCTTTGAGCTAAATTTAAGCAGTGCTGAGAACCATGCCATACCATACAAACTTGGTCAACTGCACTTAAACTTGACCTTTACATACATAATTAAATAAATCCAGTTTCTATTTTTAGATGTCTGGTATCTCCATGCCATGCAAACATGCCTTTTATAAAAATAAAAAAAATATAAATTACATTGGTTTACTCTTATTGGACAGTGCAGATGGTGTATTACTCATCTATGGACAGAGTTAGCACCACACCCCTTACACTGATTCAATAACCATGTTCCATGGCTCTCCCTCGGCAAAGAGCCATGTTTAATATACATGGTGCTATGCCGAGGGGGAACTGTGTACATGGACACCGTAACATTCCATGTAGGCTCTACACTATGCCTACGTGTATTAATTCTATGAGTAAGTCTTTAATACAATGGTTAGAATATGTGAACTTTTGAAATGAGAAAATGATATTATTTAAAAGGGAAATTTGAGAAGAGGGTGTAATACCATTTACCAAAAATCTTTTAATAACCAGATAAAATTATACGGTACTATTTGTTTATGACTGGTTGTGATATATTTATTGTTTACTAATAATATTTCTTGATGCATTTGTTTCCATTCTGAATCATAAGATGAATTTATCCACAATGCTATAACTTTTACAATTGTTGAAGTAGCATAAAATTGAATATCAGAGAATACTATTCCATGAACCATTATTGTGCTAATCAAAGGGAACTCTTGGTTTATTAGAATGCCAAAAATGAAGCAGAATATTATTTATCTTCATCAATTTTTTGGTAGAGATAGTAGTAAAGGCTGTAAGACAAACAATATTTTAAGGAGAATTACCATCTCAATAAGCATTAATTATTCTTTCATGGTAAAGAAAATGTTGTTCCAATTTGTGACTAAACTTAAAATGTTATCAACAACCTGTTCTAAGTTTGTATCATATTTTACTATTCGACATAATGGTTATACCAAGGTATTTCATTTGATTGCTATTCCAATTGAAGTTAGAATATTTTTTTGCATGATTTTTTAATTTATTAATTAATAATGCATTTGTTTTATTATGATTAAATCTTAAGTTTGAGATTTCTTCAAACTGACTCATAGAATTAATTATATGTTCTGATGCATTTTCTATATATCCTATTGCTAGTAAAATATTATCAGTAAAAAGTTTAATCTTTAGTTTGAAATCTCCTTTTATTTTGATACCTTTAATGTTCCTATTGGGTCTAATACTATTAGCAAAGAACCTATTTAACATAAGCACAATATTTATTTTATAATTTAGGAAATTAATGCAATTAGCTTAGGTGAGAAATTATATACTTTAAGTTTTTTAAACAGGAATGACCCTAATTCCTGTGTACATATACTGCATGGGGCACTTGTGATTATCTATGGATTTTACAGCATTATGACAATGACACCTCACATCTGCATTTAATGTACTACTCCAGTTCACAAATATATATTATTTAGTAGGTTATGCAACAAAAAATATTGGTCATAAAGTGATTTGACATGGAAAATGGAAAGTACTGGAGTATGACTTGAACCAGGAACAACTGCTTGTAAGGTGAATGCTCTGCCCACTGCACTATTGCAGTACTGCTTCAGTTGCATATATCTTGCTTTTTATCCTCTTGTGCCATTTAAGCTGCATTAAACATAGCTAAGTGATGGGCAAACCCGCGCACCTAAGGTTACATTTAATCTGTTTGGTAAAAAAAAGCTTCTTTATATTTTATATTTTATATTTTAAATACTGCTCTTATAAACTTATGGGGATGCTGCTGGGGTTATGCAGACACCTATGAGCAGTCTCGTTCATTCTTATTGGTAACCTGCTGTTCTTGATTGCAGGGACATGTATATTCTAAGAGTTCTGCTCTCAGACACACCCCCTGCACTCATACATGCTCCGTATCCATTTAGGCGCTCAGGCAGCACGCCTTCATTACTATGCATGGCCCACTGCAGTCCTGCTCCTAAATGGCTGCTTCTGTGCAGGACTGAGCTAGTCCTGCACGGAAGTATAGTGAATCCAGGGGTTAGGGTTCTATCATTAGGTAATTTTTTATTTGTTTCAAAAGTTTTTTTTTTCCCTAGCCGAAGATTTTATATTGTTATACATGAAGTGTATAATAAGTTCTGTACATAAAGGCAATTTCATCATACCTGTTTTTTTGCTCTTAAATAAATCTTTGATTTTAAATGCATATCTATTAATATTAATGGACTGAATAACCCAGTAAAGAGGGGGAGTCTGTTCAAATACTTGCAATTAGATAAAGCTCAAATAGTATTTCTACAGGAAACACGTTTACTTAATAAAGATATAAATATACTTTCATTAAATAATTATTTGGTTTTAGCAGGTTCTGTCTTTCCAGCTAAATGAATAGGCAGCCTCATTTTATTGAAGAACTCACCAGTAATGCCTAAAGTAAAAGATACCTATGTTGATAAAAATGCTATGCTAACCATTATTATAAATGAGTGGAACAGAAATCTATATACAATGGTGAACTCTTATTGGATTTCATGGGTTGGAGATAAAGATACAACAATTACTTAGATACTATAACCTATTACATGAAAGGTAAAATCATAATGGTTGGTGATTTTAATTGTATTTTATCAGACAAAGAATCCACTGCAGATGTAAATCTAAAAAATCACATCCTCAGCCAAACAATTAAGCATTTTGTAAATCTAATTAATCTAAAGGATATATAGGAGCTAAGGAAAACAAACTTGCTTCAATTAACCCATTCTTCATATAGATATGGAACAGAAATAAATATTGATAACATTTTTTGTCTCAAACAATTTATCACATATCAGAGAAGTTTCAATAGTTTCATGTCCATTTTCAGACCATAATGCTATAATATTTGATATTATTTTAAAAAGTGACAATGTGATGCATCACACGAGATTACCAGAATGCATTATTAAAATAAAAGGATTCAAGGATTATTATGTTAAAGAGATCAAAAATTTAATAAAAATAAACATTAAGAGTGAAGTATTTGACATTATCCTGTGGGATTCATTAAAAGCTTATTTAAATTGAAGAGTTACAAGCTGGTATATTAGTAAAAGAAGAGAATGGCACAAAGAATTGAATACACTACAGGCCATAATAGGCATACTAAAGTTAAATCTTAAGCCAAATGACACTATCAGTCAGCCTGAACTTAAAAACGTAAATACAAAATATGTTGAAATTCAAAATCATGAAGTTTCAATAAATCTGGAAAAACTTAAACTTCAGGCATATTCAATAAACCCTTTAAGCTTGCATAAACCTGCTCTTAGATCAAAGAAAATTAATAAACTAAATCATATTAAAGAAATTATGTACAGCATTAAGTAGAGCAGATATTAAAGGTATTCTTTAGGGCTTTAAAATATTTTATGAAAGTATAAATAATAATGCAAATAAGCTAGGTAATAATGATATAGTTGAAATTTTTCTAAAGAAATATATAAATAATAAATTAACAAGTGAACAAGTAAAAACTATAGACCATTCACTTTGACAGAAATAAAAAATCAAATAAAAAAGTTAAAAATAATAAGGTGTCAGGTATAGATGGTCTTATACCAGAACTATATATAATACTACTAGATGATGCAGTTAAAAAATAGATAAGGTCTACAGAGAAATAAAAACAACTGCTGGGAGTGGTAGTAGGCTGTATGCAGAATCATACTGCACAACTGTACATATATGTTCAGAATGTACAATAAATCGGCCATATCTGCGCCTGTCCCCCTGGCAAAGCAGTGGAAATATCCCAGATGTTAAGGCACCAAATAAGAAATACAACTGAATGTCAGACATCAACAGGAACAAACCTGTCACTCTACCAACTCCCCAAAAGGATATGAGAGTAATAAGCCATGTATGTCCAGTCTCCACCCCATGTTGTCAAGCTGTGACCAGAGTGTGTGCAGTAACAGAGTGAGATGTATGTGCATAATACTAATGTGGAATCTGGTAATTTGTGTTACAACATGCAGGAAGTGCTAACAAACATTGCCCCCACAGGCCTGTCAGATACGAAAACGGTGCCTACAAATAAAATACTGATATCCTGTACTGGTACTGTTTACTCTGGTATTGTATGGCATTGTTAGTGTTGCAGTTGCTCTGAATAATAAGGTATTACTCATCACTGTTACCCACATTGTGCTACATAATAAAACTGTCTAGGAAATCCTTTATAAGAGTGTTGTAATGACAAGGTCAGATTGTAAAACCACAGGAGAATTATAGACAGAAATCAGACAAGAGATACACAGGAATATCTATATAGCACACTCAACTGTGATGGACACGGTTTTATTTTTAGCAGACACAGCCATGGTTTGGATCCTGGGAGTTGTAGTAAGTTGTATGCAGAATCATACCGCACAAGTGTACAGAATTGTCCAGAATGTCCAGTTAATTGGCCCATATCTGTCAGCTGTTACCCTGTCCCCCTGGCATATCAGTGTGCTAATCTCTGACATGTAGGCAGCATTTCACGCCATATAACTGACTGTCAGGCCTGTACATATTTGGAAAATGTCAGTGAAAACAAACCTATCATTGTATAATTCACCAAAGGTTTAAGAGGGCAATAGTTAAAATATGTCCCAGTTTACCTTCATGTGGTCAAGACATGCCCGGTGTGCGTGCAATAAGAGATGGACAGGTATGTGCATAACATCAACCTGGAATCTGGGAATAGGTGTAGAAACAGTTAGGTAGTGTTAACAAACAATACCTCCATGGGTATACCAGGTAAGAGGTGTATACTGCAGGCAAAAATCAATTCATGTATATAGTTGTCTACATCCATACCACTGTCCAAACTAAGGCCATAGGGTAGTGTACTAACGCCTGTAAGGTACAGATCACAGCACTGACTAGGAAAGTAATGAGAACTACAGGAATATACTAGTTGTTAATTGGCATCTTTCTCTCCCCCCACCATATCTGCAACAATACACAAAATACACAACACATTTGGTAAGTGCTGCATTAAATCTACTGCTGGGACATTTGTCTTATTGTTTGATAATTATTTAAATTTGTTTCTATGCATGTGCCATGTTGAAATACTCCCACATTGGTGACATGCTGCCATCAATGTACCTGCATGCTGTTGTAATAGCCACGGTGGTTCCATATATACACGTGTTTTGTTTGCTATGCAACTGTTCCATATCTGGTGTTTTGGGTTAATGGGAATATCTATGCATGCTGTTATACCTAATCCTGGAATGTGTTGACTATTAATAACCCACATATGTTGTAAAATTGAAACACCATAACATGTTTGGGAAGGCCGGTCCTGACGAACCCACTTGTCCCACCTCAGCTGGCTGTGGCACCGGGCACCAGCACGTCTGGGGCCCACCCCGGGACCTCCTCGTCTGTTGGTCCTGCACCACCTTCAGGTGAAACCACCTTATGGGATGGGGCTCGCCCTCCCCTGGGAGCATGGGGTGGACTTGACACTATCACCCGTCGCCAAGTCTGGGGCGTGGTGCATAGTGAGCTCTGCAGGGAGTTCAGAGATCTGCTACACCAGTTTGAGGGCTGCATGTCACAACTAGAGGGTCAGCCTGGCCCTCCTTCTCAGCCCCCAGTGCAGTCACCTTCAGGGCTGTGAAGGTGCAGTGGTGACTGCACATGGGTGGGGACATCAGTACCACTGTTTCCACTGGGAGCTCATGGGCTTCCGATTTCCAAACACCCCTCCCCGTTAAGGTGCTTACCCCCCCACATGTGTCATTTACTGCCTCTGTATGCATCTTGTCTGTCTTGTCTGTTAACCTACCCAATATACCTCCCCAAATATGCCTACTAGCCCTCCCCAATATCCCACTCTCACCTGAAAAAAAGGGGTAATCTACCCCCCCAAAAAAAACTTGCCTCATACATAGCTGTGCATTTCACACACATGTCCACAGGACACATGTAATCTGGTCTAATTGGCTTCACAACATACTATTGTCCTCACCCCTCTCTTAGGGGTTTGAGTGTCCAAATCTATCTCCAAATTCAGTGTATATGCACAGCTGTTGCTGTAGAAGAAATGGGCAGGAATGGACCTTCCCTACACCAATCCTGCACATCCTTAGCTATTTTCCCTACTGTCTTTCCCTCTTTGTGTCTTTTTGTCACCACTTTCCTATCAACTCTTTTTCATTTCTTTTAAAGAAATTTGAGTGGGGGTAAGCGGGAGTAAGAACGTTTAAGCAGCAGTAAGCGTGTTTAGCCTAGTTTGTGCAGGGGTAAGCAATGCCTACACAGGTTAAGCAATTTGGGATGCTAAATCAGTATAAGAAACTGTAACTGGATGTTAGCATTGCTTACCACCGTGCAAACCCACTAACAACTGTTTAAAAGTGTCTTAATCAGTCTGTATCTAATGTCCCTTGTTCTGCCCAGCAACAAAATAAACAGCCTCTGCAAGTCTTAAACACAGGACCCTGCACACTATAGCCAAAGTGATTTACCACTAAGCCTTGTCAAATATACATAACCCTGATGTTTTCCCAAACATATCATCCAGCGCAGTCATTCAACAGTACGGGAAATGTATTTATACATGTAGATGTATGTGTGTGAGTGCGTGTGTGTGTGTGTGTGTGTGTGTGTGTGTGTGTGTGTGTGTGTGTGTGTGTGTGTGTGTGTGTGTATATTTTTATCTATCTATATCTATAGATATAACAGAGAATATAACAAATACGTATATGATCAAAGGCACTGTTAATGGGGGTGAGGGGACCCAAGCTAAATACGTCCTGTAAGTATTTATATCACCCCCTCCCCCACAGCAAAACTGATCTGCCCTGCAATACAATACCAGTTGTAGCAAGTCCCATACCCAAGACCAGACACTACATGGGCACAAGATGTTAACAGTAATCCATCCAACCTGTATGATGTCAGGCTGGTATCAATAACATATCATGCAGTACAGTCTGGCTACCATAAGAAATGTACATTGTGGAAGCAATAAACATTCCAAAGATACACACACACACACACACACACACACACACACACACATACACACACACACATACACATATATATGTATATATATATATATATATATATATATATATATATATATATATATATGTGTGTGTGTGTGTGTGTGTGTACCTACACATACACACACAGAGATATGTATAGGAAGATACATATTTAGGGGGTACACACCATACTGAACAGCCAGTATTCCTACAGCTGCCACCTTACCAAATGGACAGTGTATGAGTCACCCATGCAAAAGACAATTGTTGCCTGAAACATATACCCACAGAGAGGTCAAAGGATATAACACCACATACAGGTTTGCATACATAAGAAAGTTTTATTTGTGTACTATTACAGTTGTAGATGCTATGTCATATAGCTGTTTAGACTTTGAAATACATACAAACAGATTAATGCAATTCTCAAACAGATCATTTAATACAGTAATCTGAAAGCATAACGTATGTTGCTGTCCAGGCCAAGGTTTTCAAGTAGTACAACAGTAAAGACAGACTGGGCCACATGATAACAATCAATCAACAGTAAGTAATGCAGATGTATAGTCCAGCAGCCTCTAACTACACTCTGTACACAATCCCTAGGGGGAAAAGACTTCAGTTGACACAATGGGATATATCTGTTACATAACAAGGCATAAGTGAAACCATCACAATCACACTGACAGACAGAGCAGTCTGTATGTCAGTAAGCAGTAGGCTAGCATTTTCTCAAGTGAAATGTATAGTAATGTACATCCATATACCTTAAGGCAGCTTACTCCTGATATCCCTCACATGTTGTAACAGCCTATGTTATTTATGCTGCATACCCCCCCCCCATAGACTGACTTACAGGGGCATAAACACTGTTACATACACTGACCTCTGGACTTCAGAAGTGCACACATGGTTTGTGCAGATAAAGTACACATATATATATATATGGACCCAACCATACAATATGTGTGGGGGCTACAACAGCACTGGGATGATAGCAGGAATGGCAGCATGACATAATCACAGGCCACTACATAACAACCCCTGACTGCATGCCATATCGTCAAAGCCTGGTATGTAGGTGGAGGACAGAGGCCGGAACACAGGCCCATATGTGAAATAGTGTTGTCATACACTGGGCAAGTTACTGGTGTTACAGGAATGTCTGCAACATACCCTTAGTCAGGAATATGAAGTCAGAAGCACAAATGGATGTAACCATGTACTGATAGAACTCAACACACACACACTGCCAGTGATATATCTGACACAAGACCTATGTGGTGGACAGACAAAACATAACAGGCACACCTTTGTCCATCATGTGGATAGGCCCACTGTTGAGAGCTATGCAGACAGACTGCAGTCCATGTTAAACTAGTATGTACACACAAACCCTGTAACACTGGTGCTATACAATGCATATAACAGTGATGTGGTCCCATGGCATATCAAGGAAGAGGACCCCCTATCAATAAGGGTGTGTACACTCCCCATAGCCACTGTAAGGTTTGACTGTTGTCAGTGTAGTAGTATTGTATTGGTCATACATGCACCGCTGATGAGATCTGTAAATCAGACATCAGGCATTCACAAATGACATATGCCCACATATTATCCCAGGTATGTGGTGGACAAACACATAGGGGCTGTGAGCATTAGAGCAGACATAACTGACACAGTAATATACATTCATCAATGGTGTGTACACCTGTGAGGTATGGTGCACAGTACAAGGCAGGGTGCAGAACAGGTGCACAGCAATACTGTGTACATAGGTGCAGTGTTATCCAGAAGGGCTGTCACTTACTAACACAGGGAATGCATCACACATGTATTCTGTTGTTAGCATGTATTGACTATAGCTGCACTGCATGCTGTTGAGTACCATATGTTATGCATGTTGACAAATGAGGTCTGTGTGTATTATCCTTGTGCAACCTCACCTGTAGGTGTGTGTGTGTGGGTGGGGGAGTTATTGTGTCTGTAATTGCAATCTGGTGGAGTGGAGGGGGTTGATGCATATAGGATGTGTGTGCATGTGTGTGTGTGTTTGTGTGGGAGTCCATGTATGCACGTGTTATTGTGGGGTGTTCATACATCAGTACTTCCCTTTGGAATCGTGCAGTACATGGACATGGACTGACACATGAGGCACCAGCAATACCTGTCCAATATGTAATCTCAGGACAGCTGATAGTATAATAAAGTCTGTAGCATGAAACATGCATTGGGAAGGACACTAGACACCAGGTATACCATTAAAATTGCAATCAGCAGAAGGGTGAACATCTGCCCATGTATGCAGCACTACAGATGCATTGGGGATTACTAGACATCACCAGGGAGTGTATCCATATATTACTGTTGTCCACATAATAAGTTGATTAAGCAGAAATATTGCATCTACTGAGCAATAGTTACATATGACACTTCAGTGCATGACATTATTGAGTGAACGTAGTAGCCCCTAACATATGGGGGCCATGCTCATGATGTCCGGACATACCCAGGGTGAACACTGGATGACAGCAGTGAGGCCTTGTAAAACCTACTCCAATTGAGTCAAAGAGTTAATGGAGTAACAGGTCATGTGCTGTGATCACTGGTCTAGGCATTTAGAAGAATCATACATTAATGAGTGTTATTAATGAGTGTATGTTACCAAGTGTGATGCAGGATGGGGAACTTACATGAATAAACTTGGGACTGTCTGTAAACTCAAGGACAGGTAGATATTATGGTGGAAATGCAGGGCATGTGTGTGTGTGTGTGTGTGTGTGTGTGTGTGTGTGTGTGTGTGTGTGTGTGTGTGTGTGTGTGTGTGTGTGTGTGTGTGTGTGTATGTCTGTAAGGTTATGCAATGCCATACAGGTCTTAGTGTGCATTTCTTGTTTTCCCCTCACAGGTGGCGAGCTGGGTCAGGGTCCCTCCTGCATGCAATCTGATGTTGGTGTCCATAAAGTCACAGAAACTGATGATAGGACTATTGATGCACAGACGGGGTTGTCTGAGGCTGAAAATGAGCCATCATTTGACATCCCTATGTTAGCCATCCCAACCCCACAGTCATAGTGCCTATAGATACCCCATCACAAGTAGCCATAGCAGAGGGACAGTTGGCAGTTCCTGTCAGTGCACAGGAGAGTGTGGTATCTATGCCAGCTGTGTCTGGACACAGTAGGCATAGCCAAATGTCTGGTAGGGCACCACATAGGCAGATGTATTGGGGTACTTGTGGAAGGGCAGTTGGGCATCATGCCCCTGACAAAAGTGCCACAACTGGTACCAACAGACACATGTTTCAGACTGTCATGGGGGTGCAGGCACATATGGAACTGTACACTAGACAGATTCTGAGGATGCAGAGGGCTACTCTTTCATCTGTAAGCAACAACTTCCATGAACCTGCAGGTGCCCTCCGTGATTATACCGAGGTCATGGATAGATAGTTGGGTGAGATGGTGGGCCTCATCGACCGTGAATTGTCCGTGCTTGAACATGTGTTGGGAGTGGTGTAAGGGCCCCATGGACATAGGTAAGCAACACCAACAGCTGGCAGTCGACGTGGACATGCAAGGACACCAAAGCACTCCCGTAGTAGCAGTACCAGCCCCAGCACTGCAGGGGGGTGCTGTCCACACCACACCACCAGGCCAGCCATGTTTACATGGCCCTGGCCAGTCCCAGGAGGGACCTGGTTCCAGCGGACATCTGTCATCATCAGGAAAGAGTAGCACATTGAGGCCTTTACCTGGACATACCCATGGAACCCCTGGCAGGCACAGTCTGTGTCTCTATGGCCAGCAGCAGTGAACTGCACACCCTGCCAGGTATGGTCTTCTGCCATCCATGAATCACCTGTATAGGCAGCCACATGTCAGAACTGTGTGCATGCATACCAGCACACTATACAAACACACCAAGGACAACCCCATACCCACACACACCACATCACCACACCCATATCACCTAATTACACCCCTCACCCACACACATTGTGTCAAAAGTATGGCCAACCCTCGATCTCTGGCAAACCAACAACACACCTTGTGCATATGATGATACTTGTGCCACATCCCTGTCATCCATAACACCGATGCAGGGACAGGCTAATATGGTTTTGATGCACGGGGTGACTGTACTACAGTGTATCAATGTACTGCTGTGTAACATGTTGTCAGCAGTAATGTTTAATGCTTACATGTCAGGTAGTGTAGCTGTCCAGCCATGATGCATTATACCTGTTAGTAACACTGAGGATTTGTGGTCTCCATAATGTTATACATTTGTGTTGTAGGTGCACGTGTCAGCAGGAGGATAGTCTGCAGTCATATTCCACAAGGGGTATGGCACTGTGGAGACACCATGGCTGTGTCATATCCTCAGTACAGTTAAACACATGTCACAGGTCTGTCTAACAGTTACTGCCTGTGCCACATGGACAGGTGACACCCTGCGACATGTACAGTCAGCAACCTGATGTAGATCCATCCACATACATGCACACTCTTACTTGGCAACACTGGGTCTAAACCCCTGCCTGGGTATGTAGTGCAACTGATGTATGTGGCTTTCATTGCACACACCACACAGCATTTAGGATGAGGTGTGTTCCAGGTTACATGTTACATGCAGAACATCCCCAGACATGTACAGTATGGTAATGAGGTATGTAATGGTTGTATATGGACAATACATGGTGTGACATACCATCATATACACATTAACAGACACATAACAGGCAGACACTCATCTGAGAGACCTGGGCCTATCAGTGCTAACTAACTTGTCAGTGTGTCCAATGTGTTACAGATGGGCTGCACATCAGTTACCTGTATGGTTGATGGTGACAGTGGTCACCATACAGTGGTATATGGGACATGTACCAGGGATACCATGATGTAATGACAGTGTACACAGCACCCACACCCCACTGTGGATATTGTACACACTGGAACCCATGATGACACTCTGACACACACACCATCACACATTGACCACGACTGCGATACAACCCATTGTCCATCCCAACAGTGGTACTACAGGGATATGCATCTAATGCACATGCCACAGGCATAGTAGGATGATGCATTGTCATGCCTCACCTATGGGCAGCAGCATCACTATCCATAATGCTGTGTGGCAATGCATATTGTAAGAGGAGTATGTGGCCTTGGAATGCTGTACCCTACAGATATACACACATGCACACATGCACACACTTGCCAGAACTCAGTGGGTATCCCATGCCTATCAACCCATTTGTACAAACTGTTGTGCTGGTACTGCAATGCTCTGGTAGCTGTTAGGGAGAGGAGCATAACAGGGTACATGTAATGTCTGGTACAGCAGCAGCCCATCTAAGTATGGCAATGGGTGTTGCAGTGGGTGTGAAGGTTTTCATGGTATTCCCAACTACAGATATACTAACACACAGACACTGATATCCTCAGTAATGCACACGTACACATTTGTCAGTACTGGGGTGCATCGCTGCAGGTGGTCATAGGTGTGTAAGTGGCTATTGTCCATGGAGATATGGGAAGTGTAGGGGATGTGTGTACAGTAGTATCATGCCACCTTCCATGTGCCAGCAAGCAATCTATCTACAGACACCACTGTGGTAACCCTCAGGGTGAGAATGACTTGCATCAGCCAATCCTCTTGGTGCCTCCTGCAAATGGCCACTGAGGTGATCCAGTTGACATGTATACAACATGTATTACAAAACATGGTTAGTGTCTGTGTTGTAGACCTGTACCCAATCATGTTCTGTTGACTGTGGTAGTGTAGTGGAGGCACACATGGCATGTGGTGCATACAGGGTGTTGTGTCCTATCTGTGCTTGTTATAACACAGCTGGGCAGACATGTCAGTGTCAGTCAAGCATAGGCTACCTGTATGCATCCAAGCTGGATAACTGCTATATGCACATCAGTACGGGGACTGACAGACATCATCTTGCCAACTAGCTATGCAGTAGGATGAATGTGTCAACAGACAAATGTCTAACCCCAATATGTAAGCCATTACTACATGTTGGAAGCCCTCACTGACATGTGTTGTACAGAAAGTAATCTACAGTTACTTTCCACATGTCAGATCATTATCCAGTAGGGGATATATACTGTGGCACAATTCACACACCAGGATCACGACAGTGAGGCCACAGAATCCATCTATGCATGCAGGGGTGTTTGTTGCCAGTACTACATTTAGCAATTTACTCTTGATTGAGAAAGCACTGTCAGCACTAGTAACAGCATGATACACTACATGCCAGTGTGACGGCACTTAACCTGGGTTACTACCCTTGTATGTAACACATTCACATGGATAAGAGTGATATACAGGTCTTATATACTCAAGTGTCCAAGACATGACACTCACAACCCTTGCTACTGTAATGACAGCACATAGATGCATGTTTTGTAGATGGCATTACATACAGTTTTTACAGATTTCATTACCCTGCCATGTTATCAGACTGAGATGTGAGCACTGGTTACCAGTACTGAGCCATGCTTAGCGGGTGTCAGCATTGCTGCAATATAACAGCTAATCACATTTGCACACTGGTAACCGAAGCCTACACAGTGTAAGTGCCCGTATGTTTAACCATAGCTTAGCACAGCTTACCATCACGCAAACCCATGCAAACATGCTTAATGCTGCTCAAAACTGCCTTAACCACTCTGTATCCAGCCGCCCTTGTTCTGATCAGCAAAAAAATAAACAGCCCTTGCAGGTCTTGAACCCAGGACCCTGCACATTATAATCACAACAGTTAAACTCTACACCAGGACAGCTGTGAAGACAGGTGTTGTTTTTCCAATATATCTGTCAGTACTCATATTGAATAGAATTGAACAATTGCTGTGACTTCCACAATTGTGCAGTACCTGTTAGTAATATTACTGTTACATCCCATATGTTGTTATATCTAAATATACACATATCAGATACATATGGTGTGATACATCTGGGAAGGTGTACACAACAGTAATGTTTACACATAACAAGGATATGGATATATACATATACATATGTAGATATATGTCTACATGTACATACACATATATATTCATATATAGGTATATATACACATCTGTATAGTGCATCATATATATGGCCATTTATAGATCTCACTGTATATAGATTATATATATATATATATATATATATATATATATATATATATATATATACATATATATACATCCTATATGTACAAATATACCTATTTATGTCGATATATATGTAGATATCTATAACTATATGTGCATACATATCTAAACAGATATACTATTTATGTTGCTATATATGTAGATATCCATAACTATATGTGCATATACATCTATATATCTGTATATGTGTAGACATATATAGCTGTGTATATGTATGCATATATATATATATATATATATATATATATATATATATATATATATGTATATGTATGCATATATATATATATATATATATATATATATATATATATATATATATATATATATATATATATATATATATATATATATATATATATATATATATATATATATATATATATATTTATACATATACATTTACATATATAGATGTACATTTACATATATATATATATATATATATATATATATATATATATATATATATATATATATATATATATATATATATATATATATATATATATATATATATATATATATATATATATATATACATACATATATGTTTACTATATGTCCCGAACATGGAGTGGAGTCTTACCTCAGCAACAATAGTCTCAACCTCTTAGTGCAAGGGGATGTCATGTATGTATTGCAGGTATATATGTAGACTGTTGCAACTGTCACAAGGGTAGTCTTAGCAGACATGTTGTGTGTGGGACGTCACATCTGCGCTTTTGGCATGTACTCCATCAGTTACTGACAGACATCCTAAGGACATCATAGTACAGTACCACTTATAGCATAGTAATGATCCTGTGGACAACAGCAGGGATATGACCAATATATGTGGACAGTCTGGCACTCTCTGGTCAGTCCAGAGGTGTACACAGATCCCCTTTGTGCAAGACATGTGGACCAAGCTTGACAATGTGGATGCTAATAGCCATGTACATGGGTATATCACATAAATACTGGACTACATATGCCCACACAGTTTATGCATTCACACTCGCCTGTCTGTCCTGATACATATTAACTGGTGGTGCAGATTTCACATGGCCATATACTAACCAGTAGTTAGTGACATACATCTGTACAGAATCCCACTGCCTTGTTAGAAATACAAAACAGTTATGGTGGTCTGGTAGCAGTACGTCTTTCAAATATCTGGACATCACACTGGGTAATTACACTAACCTGCTAGGCATATAACAAAGCACTGTGCAAACTACAAGCAGACTGCCACAACACTAGACTACATTTTGCATGGGGGAATAAACATGTACCTGCAAATATAGCAGGCTCTACAGGCATGTCACAGCACAGAGTAACTGACACCTGTGAGAACGTGCATATCCACAACCAATGTGAACACAGCCACAGCCACATATGGTATGCAAGCTTAATATGACACTATATGGACTGTCTGATAAACACCATCCTCATATGTGCTACTCACACATGAACCCTACATAAACTGGGTCACAACACAGTGTGGTCCAATGCCTGTTTGTGGTATGGGACACGTGTGTTTTTGGCTCTACAAACATGTGTGCCAATAGGGACCATACGCTGGAGCAACATGTAACATGACATAGAACAGGACCAAGAACAATGGTATTTACCACAGTCTGCGCACAGGCCAATGTACATATTAGCAATACACATACTGTTGACAACCACTATAAGTACACAGTCACCAGCACTGGACACACAACTGCAGAATGCCCAGGTTATGTCCTCAGAAATAACCCCTACTATACATAACATGTCTGATAGTTTGATATCTGACTGGCTTGTTATCAGGTATGATGTCAATAAATAATGGTGTACAGAACATATGCACCTCGTACTGCATGATATATGTACAAAGGTTGACAGACTTGTGGCTGGAGCCACAAACACTGGGCCAATATTGTCATGTTGCTGTGATACCCTCATACATTTACTGTTGTAATAGGGTTTGTTGTGACGTATGTCTCATGAGGGATATGACGTCAGTAACTCTCATGGCTGTCACCGTGTACTGACTGCATTCCTCAGAGTATGCTTCTGCAGTTCTAAGATAGGTGATCTGTGAGCAACACAAGAAACATAAGACACTAAACACTGCAAAGTCTGCAGATAACCATACAGGTGGGAGTTCCCTCAAATACATAACACTGTCATGACAGGTATTAAATCATGTAGACCAGCCATATCCGCACACACCCTGTTAAACCAACATTACTCCAAATGCAGAAGAGCAACACTTACATTCTGTAGTCATGTCTGGCACATCTCCTGTTTGTAGGCCTGTCTCCGCAGTGTATGTTGTTAGACGTAAATCCCAATACCATCTTTGATGATGTTTGCCAAACACCGACATGAGGTCCTGCTCACAGAGAATGAAAAGGCCCAACATCCACATGATGTTCCTAGATATTGGAGTGTGTTTCCATGCAATTGGCTATGGGAATGCTACCACAGCTGTTCCACATGCAATCAGCTAGAGGGGGACTGCAATTCATACAGAGGCCATCAGCTGATTATGAGCATCACTTACAAAACACAAGCTGCTGCCTAAGCAAAGCAAGTGTACTTCTCCACATCCACCAGGGAGGGAATGAGAGAGATCAACAGAGACAAAGTAAGACAGGGAGGGGTTGGGAGAGTAAAATCTAAGCACATTTCTGTCACACACTTACAAGTATGGGGTTTCAAACCCTGACTGACTATGTATTACTATTACATGTCTATGCAGTTATTGCATGCACCACAGAACATACATGTCGGGGAGATGTCCAAAGGTATATCTGATAGTGAGTGACATCTACAATAGTGATATAGGAGTGATAAGGTAGGTGGAGTACACGTGCCTGTCCACATGAACAGGTGTCAATGTCAACACAGCCACACTCTCTCAGGGACTCACACACATTAACACAGTTGGTAGGGTCAGGAATAGACTTCCTAACTAGCTAGTTTGCCACAATACAGTAATACTCAGGTATGACATGCACCACAGGGGTTATCAAGATGATATATGAGCAGAGGGTATGTGATTGTGTCTCAAATCAGACGGCATCCTTCAGTAGGCCAATGGGAGTGTGAATGGGGGTGAAATCATTATACTCCACACATACAGACACAGGGTGCCAGTACTGACATGCATGGGTACATTGCTTCACAGGTGTGTAGTGGTTGACTGTGCCAGAAAGCTGTACAAGGCTAGGTGAAGGGTATACTTTGGCATCAGGCCACATGGCAATGGTCTGCAGTGTGGCTCAGGGGTGTAGTGACTGGATTGGCCCACACAGGTGGGTATTGTATTCACCATCCAGTCATCTGGGTTACTATTGTGGGTGACCAGTGCTGTGCAATGCTTGCCATGTATGTGTTCTATAGTCCATGACATGGACGGTGTCTGGGATGTGCACATGTTCCACATGCATGTTCTGTGACATGTAGAACTGTACCTAGGGTGTCTGGGCCATGTTGTGTACACAGATTGTTATCATCAGATGTGCCATTACTGGCCTCATGTGGTGGGAACTGGCAATGGACACCAGGTTGACCCTGCACCTACATTGACAGCATGATACAGATATTCCCTGGTGTCAGTGGCATCTGTCCATACAGGGCATGTGTTTGAGGCATGGTATGTCCTTTGTGGGTTACATTTGATGGCAGTACAGTTGTTGCAGGCATCCAGTGGGGACCATAGTGAAGGCGCACTGTCCGCAAACATGTGCCTATTGTAGTGATGGGACAGGGTGTCATGCCCTCTGTAGTCTACTGCAATCACAGCATGGTTACTATCTGTTGGCAATATGCAGGGAACTACCAACAAAGCGGTTGTTGCCTAGCCAAATGTGTTTGTGTATGAGACATGGATTGAGCGTGTTTTCTGGGTGATACAAGGGTTGCCTCGGTTGTTCACCAGGCCTTGATGTCACATGTAGGGATATGGATTGTCAACCCATGCCTCTATGCTGTTTGACATCTGTTATCCTTGTAAGATGGACATTGTGACATATAACATGCCCACCATATAAGAAATTTGCAAAACCCACTCCACAATTAGTCCAGTTGTTACACACTCACCTCCTCACAGGATACGAATGACAAACACCAACTCACACACCAAGTCTCACAGTTGCTATGTCTAGGATTAGAATGCCTACCTAACTAGTATAGCACCCTATAGTATTGCACAGTTATAGCATGCACCACACAGCTTATTGGGTTATCCATTCTTCAAAGGTGTATTTCAAGGTGAATGACATCAACAGGCTTGCCAAAGAAGGACAATGGAGGTTGTATTGACTGTGAATGGCCTCAAATGTGTTGCTCCCTACACAGACAAACACACATCCACACCTGCCATGTCAGGGAATAGAACCCCTGCAGAACTAATATATCACACTTCAACATTACACTGTTATAGGATGCACCACGGACATGACTGGGTTACTCCTTCCCCAAATGTGTATTTCAAAGTGAATGGCATCAGCAGGTTTGACAAAGAAGGGCAATGGAGGTTGTAGTGAACGTGCATGGCCTCAAAAGCATTGCTCTATACACAGCCAAACACACGCACAAACATCCACACTTGCCAAGTCAGAGAATAGAATCCCTACCAAACTACTATATCACACTACAGCATTACACTGTTATAGGATGCACCATGGGGATTACTGGGCTACTCATTCCCAAAAGGTGTATTCCAAAGTCAATGACATCAGCAGGCTTGCCAAAGAAGGCAATGGAGGTTGTAGTGAATGTGCATGCATTGCTCCCTATACAGACAAACACACAAGCATCCACACTTTCCACGTCTGGGAATCAAACCCCTATATCACACTACAGCATTACGCTGTTATAGAACACATCACAGACATTACTGGGGTATTACATCCCCAAAGATGTATTTCAAAGTGAATAACATCAGCAGGCTTGCCAAAGAAGGGCAATGGAGGTTGTAGTGAATGTGCATGGCCTCAAAAGCATTGCTCCATGCATAGACAAACACACACACTTGTCATATCTGGGAATAGAACTCCTACCTAACTAGTATATCACACCACAGCATTATGCAGTTATAGGACACACCACAGAGATCAATGGATCACTTTTTCCCCAAAGGTGCATTTCAAAGTTAATGACAACAGCAGGCATGCCAAAGTAGAGCATTTGATATTGTAGTGAGTGTGACTGGCTTAAAAAGCATTGATTGCTACACAGAGAAGCACACACAGTTGCCTCATCTGAGATTAAAACTCCTACCTGACTACTACATCACACTACAGCATTACACAGTTATAGGACAAACCGCAGAGTTTACTGGGCTACTCACTCCCCAAAGGTGTATTTCAAAGTTAATGACATCAGCAGGCATGCCAAAGTAAGGCATTTCATATTGTAGTCAGTGTGGCTGGCCTAAAAAGTATTGATCCCTACACAGACAAACACACATGCACAGTTGTTATATCCAGGATTAGAACTGTTATTTGACTTACACATCACACTACAACATTATGCAGTCATAGGGTGTGCCACAGAGATTACTGGGCTACTTTTTCCCAAAGGTGTATTTCAAGGTGAAGACATCAGCAGGCTTGCCATAGTAGGGCAATGGGGAGTGAAATGGGTGTGCATGGGCCATAACCCATTCATCTAGAGGCAGACATACCACACTCAGGCACACACAGGTTTATATTCCACAGGTACGTGTATACAACTGCTAGATGGGTACTGACTTGTACAGTCATGTTGCACAGTTAGCATTCGCACCACAGACACTATAATGGTGAGGGATTCCAGAGGCATATATCTACGGTGATTGACATTTGCACATCATATGGTTTTAGCCAATTGGATGTGTGCTGGGTGGGACAAGCCTGATGATGGAAGGATCTTTGTCACTGTCACTCTCTTCCACACATCTTTGTATGTGTACTTTTGGCCTATTATAGTGTGTTGCCCTTGGATATATGTGAGTATTCCTATCTAATGTGTGTGCAAAGCATGCCAGGTGTGTACTGAGGAGTGTATGCACTAACATCTGTGACTGTCAGATATGTATGATCCACTGTTGTTGCCAGACATGGGCTTCATTTCTTCAAGTGTGGGAGCATGCCCATTATGACTTTCGGTATTGAATGTGTGAATCCATTCTAGATAGATTGTACTCCAGTGCAGACTTTTGTGTTCTACATCTACAGGTAGCAAACTGTTTCTGCAGGATATCTATAGATCAGTTGACAATATGGGGTCAAAATGGGCAAAGGATAGTGAGTTACTCTAGGTAATTGTGTCTGTGTTGCTTCTGCTACATGGTCCTGGTGTTAGCAGAGATATTCAGACATATGTGCTGTTATACACTGTGATGTTTTATGTAATTAAGTATTGTCAGATAGACATATTTGCTTGCAGTGATATCCTGGGGAACACAGGGTGAATGCAGCTGTGTCCAGTAATGTGGTCAGCAGCCTACATATTCTTGCACTCTCATGTCATTCTGGAGGGGAAGCTGCAGACACTTGCTGCTGGGTCTGTGTAAATTATTCAACAGTTTGGTACAGTGGTGGCAGAGGATCCCATGCTTGTACATTCATCAATGTGTCAGTATGGCCATAGCTTGCTGTGGCGATACCTCACAGCTGTACAGATTCACACAGGTTACTCAGAGGCAGGGATCATAATTCTGGACATTACCCCTACACATTGTGGTTTATGAGAAGGTTTGTAGCCACCCATTCTTGTGTTTGCAACCAGAGATAGAATGTGCACATGGCTGAGTTTCAGACTTCATGCACTCCATGCCGCCCATGCTCCCACACCTCCCTCTATTATTCTATCCTCTTCCATACATTACGTGACCATTCTCTGATATTTTACCTGTAGCTATCACCTCATCCCAGCAGTAATTTGGTGTTGGTCCACAGTTCATATAGTGGGACAATGTGGACATGTTACTGCGATTTGTTCACATGGCCTTGCATTTGGGTTCTGTGGACTGTGTCACGTTGTTATTTGGGAGTCCATGACATAACATACAGTGGCAGTAAGTGTGAGACACAGGCCTTTGGCAGTGGACTGTAGGCCATTTGGTAGTGATGGAGGCCAGCTGTAGAAGGCCATTGCATTCTGTCAGTCCTACAGTCCCAGACTGCGACACACTATATTCCCCTGGGGTAACAGTGTAGGTGTGCAAGGTGTTCATGCAAATACTTTCTATCAGTATTGGTCCAGTGGTGTGGATGCTGGCAGGGTGCTGCTTACAGCTAGGGACACACCTGCATGGGACACCTGCTCTGCATGCGGCATTCTTTCGCTATTGCCATACACAGGTGGGGGTCATATTGTACTCATTCCTGACAGCAGGGTTAAGGCTGGAGAGGTACCTTGGTTGATGGTGGGGTGAGCTGCGTGCATGTGTGCTATGGCCACTACTTGCATCTGACTCACATATATGCATCAGCATTCCACTTATGCTGGCTTGTGCAGGGACTTCAGCTGTTTCTCAATACATAATTCCTATGACCTATGTGGTCTGCCAGTGTTTGGCCAGATGACATCTATATTCCCTACTACAAGCCAAGATAATGTGCTGTAAACCTGTATGTACAATTCAAGGGCATGTCCATTTGACAGTTACATATTATACACTGTCTGTCTGGGGTACTTCCTCTTGTGTACTGCTTGTATATCAGGGCCGACAGTCATGCCATGTCTATCTTTCAGATGGTGACACATATTACTTCCAAACATTTACTATGGCTTACTGCTGGAATGTGTTATACTGGGAAGCATTGTGTTTGGCACTGCAGTTGTGAGAACTTGGCAGTACTGGGCAATGGCCACTAGGACAAACCTCACCATGCATACATACTGACCACTCTCACACAATATACAATACACACCAACCTAACATATGCAGACCTGCATATTGTACACATGCTACAATCTATCCTGCTACCTTGGTCAGTTCAGGTAATCTGTGCTCCACTGTTAATATGCCTACACATACATGTTACTACATTTCTACATAGGATTGGGGGCACACCTGCTGTTACTGTTTGCCTACATAGGATTGGGGGGCATGCTTGACTGTTACTACATTTATACATATGATTGGGGGGAGCAAACCTGACTGTTACTTCAATTCTACATAGGATTGTGGGGGGGGCACACCTCAATGTTGCTACATTTCTACATAGGATTGGGGGGCACACCTCACTGTTACTATGTATCTACATATGTATGGGGGGCACACCTGACTGTTACTACATTTCTACATAGGAGTGGGGGGCACACCTGACTGTTACTACATTTCTACATATGATTGGGGGGCACACCAGACTATTACTACATTTCTACATAGGATTGGGCAGGCACACTGGACTGTTACTACATTTCTACATAGGACTGGGGGGCACACTTGACACTTGTACACATTTGCTATGACTGTACTGGTGTGTCAGGTACTCCATTCCATTCTGTATTCTAATCTATCATGCTGAATAGAGGCATATCAGTGTACTACAGGTTTTAGGTTTGATTGACCTACATTTCAGTTTCTGACTTCTTATCTTTCAGAACTACCATCCAACTGCCTGACCTGTTGTAGTCTGTCTGTGTAGACCTGGAAGGGGGAGGTTATCCATAGCCATCAATCAGAGGCCTTAGCACAGCCTTAGTTTTTGTTTGTTTATACCTGTCCTTCTGGCTGAGACTGTTGGTTATGTGAGCCTCCCTGACTGCCATGTATGTGTCATATGGGCACATTTGTGGCTCAGCACATTTCCTACAGTGGGTTTCATCACCTTCTCTGGTACTTGCTACTATGGTGACACCAGTATTTGAAACAGATCTCATGCTGCTGCTATAGGTGTCTACTATCTGCTGGCATCCAATTCAGCCTCCCAATTCCCTTGCATGCTCACATCCATACCATAGATACAAGTAACAACACATACTATTCCATTCTGCAATTGGTAGGAAGACCAACTTACCTTGTGGCTGTGCCATTATTAAGGATGGTGCTCGATGGCTGACTATGTCAGATGCACATAATACACTCTCTATACATGGTTAAGCACAGGTAGTGTAATGTTTGGCATCCCTTTTACTGTATGTGCGAGTCAGAAAGAGGTGTTATTCCCTGGGTCCCTACTGTGTCAGTGTATGTGCTATGGGTTGCCTCTTTGCCAAGGCCAGGGCATACTCGGCACGCCTCCTTCTGCCTAGTGAGGCAGGCTCAGGTTGTTCCTCCTCTGAGTCGCTCTGTGCCTGTGCAGGCCTTGGCAATGTTGGGGGGAGGGGCTTTGTGGCCCTGCCCCATGCTGTTCTTGCTGCAGCTGTTTCTTCAGGATCAGATTGTGTAGCATGCCACATACTATGATAATTTGGGTACCTGTAGCTGGTGAGTACTGCAAGGCTCCACTGGATGTGTCCAGGCACTGGAACTATGACTTGAGCATCCCAAACCCTCGTACTATTATGATTCTGGTTTGTGCGTGTGCCTCATTATGGAGTTCTTGTTCATGTGTGTGTGTGCATTTCTGATGGGTGTCATCAGCCACAGCTCCAGTGCGTAACCAGCATCCCCCACTAGGTGACCATAAGGGATGTCCCCATTGGCAAATCATGGGTACAGCTGCATCAGATGCCAGATGTGGGAGTCGTGATAGCTTCCAGGGCAGCCAAAACACACATTCATTATAATGCCCTCGGCATCACACACAACCTGGCAGTTGATGGAGGGGAAGCCCTTACAGTTGATGTAGACCCTACCCTGCTCACCAGGTGGTGCTTTGATGCATATGTGCATGATGTCTATAGCACTGACTACATCAGGGTATTCTGCTATTTGGTGGAAGAGACAAATATTGCTGGCCAATTCCTCACGGCTGTTGTGGAAATATACGTGCTCACTGGCATGTGCTGACATGGCATCCAGGAAATGATGGAATACCCTAGATGTTGATGCCTGTGAGATCCCCATGATATCTCCAGTTGGCCTTTGAAAGGTACCTGCGGCTAGTATTCTTGCCTACACATACCTTGGTATCCACTGGGATGGCTTCCCCTCTGTTAGTTCTGCCTGAAAGGGCATGGTCGGCGCAGCTGAACAATTTGCTGTAGGAGGTCCCTGTCCACCCTATAGTACTCCACTCTCTCCAGCTCATGTAGCCCCTGGTAGGTTACTCTGGGTCTGTACACTCTTCTCTGCATCCTCACTGTGGGTTGCTCAATAGCATTCTCATCCTCACCACCCTAAGCCTCTTCCACATGTTGATGCATGATAGCTGCTGCAGCCCCTATCATTTTGTTGCTTTTGTTTGTTAAAAATTCCCCACTTGTATACTCCAGTGGTGTAGAGTAAGTGGGAAAAATCACAGAGGGAAAGCAGTTTATAGTAGTGTTGTGGGCTAGGCTGGGCTGCTGCCTGTGTAATTGGCTGATTCTGATACATTTCAACTGCCAGTTATTATAGTTCTCCTTGATTACCTTCCTACTGCTGTTTTCCCTTCCCATTGCCTTCCTATTAAAGCCTGGGGGTGCACCGCACAAACACAGTGCTCAGATGTGCACAGAGCTGCTATTTCCTGGTTTTACTTTTTTTCCAACCTTTAAAACCCGGTGTGCAGCACACACACCCACTTAGGCAGTGTAAAGAGTGCTAGGCAGCCTCAGACACACCCCATTGTCTTAGCTTTGCTAAGCTAAGGGCAAACCCTAGCCGCAGGGCTCCAATAAGCTTACAGTATGCCTGACACCCCCTCCCCATGATGTCAGCTAACTCTTAGGCTTGAACCATGCTATTCCTGCACTTACATGGTTGTGTGCTGGCTAGCACTGAGGGGAAATGTTGGATTCAGTATCATTCCCCTCATTTGCATAGGATTGCCTGCTAATGCATAGTTACAGGTCCCACACTGAGCCTTACCCCTTAGCAATCACTATTCACTGGCCATGTTGTCTTCTGCCTGCCATTGAGTATAATGGCAAAATAGTGATATTGATTCAAATGCTTCCGTCAGGATTTTTTTTTTATTTTCAGCCCGATCTCGTTTGCGCACCACTGCCCTATGCTTAAACAGCTAAAATCGGCTAAAAAAATTAAAGTTTTTTTTTGTTTTGCCAACTGTTTTCCATGCCACTGGCCATATATTTGGCCATTGGCATGCTTTACACATACTATGCACCCTTTATTTGGAGCTGTCATGGCTCCGTTTTGTAGTTTGCAGAAATGTACTCGGTTACTAACCGAGTATATTTCTGTACACTACACTAGTCCTGCACATCCACCTGACAGCTTCCTGGATCACAAATTCACCTCATTTGCATGGTTTTCACTTGCAAATGGGGTAATTTGTTTTCAGGAGCTGTGTCCATGCAGGAATAGTGCAGGAGCACTCATGCACGTCCGTTGGGCTTATTCCTAGATCGCACGGTAGCCATATTGCCTCCAGGAGCTCCTGCACTATCACTGCTTATCGTGCAGGGCTTGCTGAATCCAGGGGTAAAACATTCTACTATGGAATAACATATTCTTAGTTTGAAAAGGCAGACAAACTACCTTTCAAATTCTCCATTAGACTAACGAAGCTTAGCTCATGCTTCTGATTAATATTTTTTTAATATGCATCACTTTAAAAATGCACAACAGTGAGTTATTATGAATAAGAAAAGTTAAACAGGTATTCAGAATCTTTATTATAAGTTGACCAAATTGAATATCTCTATAGTTATCTCTCATTGTTTCCCTGGTCTACTATAGAGAGGAAGTCAGTTTTTATTTTTATATTTATTAATTTATAGGTCAGATGATTTTATATATTTTTTTATTTATTTACTATGTGTAAAGTTGTACATGGGATCATAAGTTATAAATTAGTATCACACTAACTGTCTTTGTGTGCCATTCCAAGCCCTCCCAATTGCCCATGTAGGAATTAAACCCTGCACCTTATACTTATAAGGTGGCCATGTTAACCACTATGCCAAACTCCCAACTTTGAAGACAGGTTTACATTCTTTAACTATGTACATATTCCCCTGGATTTACTAATCTTCTGTGCATGACTAGTTAAGTCCTGCATGGAAGTGGCTGTTTAGGAGGAGGACGGCAGTGTGCCATGCATATTAATGAAGGGACGCTGCCCGACCACCTAGGCTTGTATGAGTGTAGGGGGCATGTCTGAGAGCAGAGCTCTCAGAATAAACACGCCCCTGCAAAGTAGAACAACAGAAAGTAGAAATAAATCAGTGAGGCCACTCATAGGTGTCTGTGTATCCCCACGAACAGACCCCATGTGTACAACAGCAACAGTACATATAAATAAATGTTATGTAAATCTGAATACAGCCAACTGTAGGTGCGCAGGTGTGCCCATCGCTTAGTTACGGTTAAAGAAGCTTAAAAGGCTGAAGAGATAACAAGGAAGATATATGCAAATGAAGCAACACAGCAATAGTGTAGTGGGCAGAGCATCTGCCTAACGAGCAAGCATTCCCAGTTCGAGTCCCACTGCAGCACATACCATTTTCCATGTGAAATCTGTGTATGAAAATTTATTTCATTTTTTGCTGTATAACCTACTAAATAAAATTTGAATGTGAACTGGCGTACTGCATTAAATGCACATGTGAAGTGTCAGTGTCATAATGAATAAGGCACTAGTAAGCATGTTTAAGTGCATTTGTGTGGGGGTAAGCATTGCCTACACAGATTAAGCAAAGTAGAAGCTGAGTGTAAGAAACTGTAACCGGAGGTTAGCAGTGCTTAGCTCCTCGCAAACCCATGCACACCCGCTTACAACTGCTTTAAAGTCCCTAAATCACTCTGTACCCAATGGCCCATGCTCTGCCCAGCAACAAAATAAACAGCTTTCTCAAGGCATGATCTCAGGACCCTGTACACTATAGTCACAGTAGTTAACCACTAAGCCATAATAGCAATACATATGAACGAGGTATCAGCAAGCTAATCTTCACCACAGGAAAACCAAACCAAACATGTGAACTGAATCTATGTACAGTGTGATGTATAGCTTGCTACATAACATGAATATGTGAACTGGAGTATTGCAGTAAGCATAGATGTGAGGTGTTATTGTAATAAAGTGTAGAAGTCCTCAGGACCCCATACAGTGTATGTACACATGAATCATAGATACCAGACACATATATAACCTGTAATGAAGAATAAATCACTGCCAAAAGGCAAATATAATGCTAATTAATTATTAAGCAATGCTAACCACTGCACAGCTCAACGTAGTATGTGTAAGCAATGTGTAGGGCAGCCATTTCAATCTGCCTAGTGGTATACCTCTTTAAGCAGTGCCAACCTTAGGTAAGCAGGTGTGCCCATAGCTTAGCCTATTCAAAACCAGCCAATCACAGAAAAGTGTGGGAAATTGGCTGTATTTAAACCCCACAGACAGGAATACTACCCATAACTGGTTGTAGCTTCCTACTGCAGGCAGAATGGCTGGAATGGGTGAAGGCACTCAATTTAGAGTGCATCACTGGGGCATCCAGGAGTCCAAAAATCATAGTATGGCTCCTGGTAAAACACCATGAGGAGAGACTACTGCAGGGCCAGTACCAGGGCTCGCAATATAGGACGGAGGCCTGGGACAGTCTCGCCCGTGACCTCACCAGTGTCAGAGGTATCCCCCAGACTGGTGAGCAGGTTAGGCACCACCATGCTGACCAGAAGCGGTGGAGGTGGGATGTACTGGAACAGTGGATCCAAGAATCTTGGCAGATGCCTAATGCCCCAGTACTGAGTAAGTACTCATTCTACTAAGTAGTTAATAATTGCCTAGCTTGAGTATACTATGGATAGGCATGGTTAAATATCACTGTATTTCTCTGACAGCTGCAGATGAGCGGGCTGTGAACCAACAAGCTCATGATGCTAGGTTGCAAAGGCTGCATCGTGAGGCAGGTTAGTAATTATTCTGCATGTCATAACAAATAAATATAAGAGCCTTAGTAAGTGTCATACCATTAGAAATAAAGGTGTAATATTCTGTGAATAAAGGTATAACCCCTGGAGTGCTTTTGTTTACTCTTCTTTCATATGTTGTTGAACTGTTGCATACTATAAATAGTACTGTTGCATTAAGCCATGTTACCCACACTGTGGTATGCAGATAAAATGTGTATGAAGGTCTATATAACAATGTTGGAAGTGCCAAGAGGTCAGTCATATAATACAAGTGAGGGAGACTTAGACAGAAAACATTAGAAAGTTTTACATCAATTCCCTGATAGTACAGTGTACTTTGATGTTAACTGCAAGCTTTTGTAACACACAGCAGGGGTTTGAATCCCGGAAGTGCTACTAAGTTGTATGTATAATCATACCCCACAACTGTACAGATTTTGTTAGAATGTTCAGATAGAAAGCTGTATGCATAATTAGACCCAGCAACTGTACATAATTTGCTAGAATGTTCAAATAGAAAACTGTGTGCATATTCAAGCACCTCAACTGTTCCAATCTGTCCAGCATATCCAGATAAATGGCACACATCACCAGCCTGGTACCCTGTTCCCCTGTAAAATCAGTGTGATGCTCCAAGAAATGTAGACAGCCATTAATGACATATGACTGATAGTCAGACGTGTACATAGTCAGAGAATGTATATGAAAACAAATCTGCCATTCCAGCATCTCACCCAAAGTGTATGAGAGCAATTCTCAACATATGTTGCATTAACACCTGCATCTTGTCATGCCTGCATGTAAGACAGGTCACATATATAATAATCTATAAACATACCATTGTACAATATAAGGCCATTGGGTAGTGTAATAATACATGTAAGGGACAGATCACTTGAAGTGGCTAAGAATGTAGTGAAAACTACAAGGATATATTAGTTAATTGAACTCTCTCTCTCGCACCCCTACCATATGTGCAAAAATAACCCAATGACATACCTCAATCGGTATGTGTAAACATCAAACTTTTGTTGGGATGTATGTCGTATTGGTTTATAAATATTCACATTTGTTTCTATGCATGTGCCATGTTAAAATACCCCCATATTGGTGGCCTGTTGCCATCAATGAAATCTGCATGCTGTTGTAATAGCCACTGTTGTTCCATATATGCATGTGTTCTGCTTGCTCTGCAACTGTTTTAAATCTGGTGTTTTGGGTTAATGGGTATACTTATGCATGCTTTTATAACTAATCCTGAATGCTGTTGACTATTACTTACCCATATCTGTCTGTAAACTGCAACACCATAGCTTGTATGGGAAGGCAGGTCCCAGTGGACTCACCTGTCCCACCTCAGTTGGCCATGGCACCGGGCACCAGCACATCTGGGCCCAGCCTGGCACCTCCTCATCCATAGGCCCTGCACCACCTTTGGGTGGAACCATTGCAGGGGATGGGGATCAGCCCCCTGGGAGTGGGGGCAGAGAGGAACCAGTCACCTGACGTCAGGTCTGGGCCATGGTGCGTAGGGAGATCGATAGGGCTTTTCGAGACCAGCTATGCCAGCTTGAGGGCTGAGTGGCACAATTAGAGGGTGAGCCTACCCCTCCTACACATCCCCCAGCATGGCCACCTTTGGGGTGCCCATGGGTAGGGACCTCAGTCCCACTGTTTCCATTTAATTGCTCATGGGCTTGCGACTTTCAAACACCCCACCTTGTCCAAGGTGTTTACCCCCCACATGTGTCATATACCACCCCTGTATGCATCTTGTTTGACTTGTCTATTAACCTACCCAACCTACCTCCCCAAATATACCTACTACCCCTCTCCAACATCCCACTCTCACCTGAAAAAAAAAGGGCAATCTGTTCCCACAAAAAAAATCTCACCCCATACATAACTGTCCATTTTGCACGTGTCCACTGGGCAGATGTAAGCTGGTATAATTGGCAACACAATGAATTTATGTTGTCCTTACCACTCTCCCAGGGGTTTGAGTGTCCAAATCTACCTCCAAATTCAGTGTATATGCACAGCTGTTGCTGTAGAAAAATGGGCAGCTATGGACCTTCCCTACACCTTTCCTGCACATGCCTAGCTTATTATCCTACTGTCTTTCCTTCTTTGTGCCCCTTTTTCACCACTTACCTATCAACCCTTTTTTTCTTTTCTTTTAAAGAAATTAGCATGGGGCTAAGCAGCAGTACACACTTTTAAGCAGCAGTAAATGGATTTAAGCCTGTTTGTGCATGGGGTAAGCACTGCCGACACAGGTTAAGCTATATAGCAGTTAAGTGAGTGTAAGACACTGTAACCGGAAGTTAGCAATGCTTACCTCCATGCAAACCCACTTACAACTGCTTTAAAGTGCCTTAATCATTCAGTATCCAACCGGCGGTGTTCTGCCCAGCAAAAAAATAAACAACTCCTGCAAGGTTTGAACCAAGGACCTTGCACACCATAGCCAAAGTGATTTACCACTAAGCCATGACAGATACAAAGAAGTGTGATGTTTTCAGAAACATTTCATCCAATCCAGTCATGCAACAGTACAGAGAATGTATACCAACATCTAGATGTATGTGTGTGTGGATATATTAATATCTAAACAGATACAACATATCTTCCAGCAGCCTACATTTTCCCCCATCCACATCCTATACCTCCATTTCATTTCTATCTTTTTCTACCTCAGCTATCCTTGAGGGTTAGCACACTACACTCCTTCCCTTTCACCTTCTCTACGTAGCCCTCTACTATACTGTGTGTCCCTGCAACAATACATCTTGCCACCAGGGGGCCCCTCTACTACTGTTCTCCAGTGATTTCCCTTTCTCTCACCCTTATGCTTATCTTCTGCCTTCACTAACCTTTCTCACCTGTCCTCTAACTGTAGCGTCTTCATAGACTGCTTCAAAACCTAACCTCTCGCAATCTAACTTCATTCCTCCTACTCTGGCTCCTCTACATTTCTATCTCTACACATTAGATTGCTCAATAGTACATTTACTCTATACTGCTGACTTACCTGTTTGCTTTTCCCTATCTCTGATTGTTTCCTGCTGAACTCCACTCTTTTGTGTCTACCCGCTCCGTTCGCCCTGCGCGCTCACTCCGCTCCCTTCCCTGCCCCCAAATTCCACCCGCCCCTAGCACCTCTACATTTATTCCCACATAACCACACCCACCACATTCTGCAGCCAATCACAACATACTCCTCCCCACCCACTCCATAGTCATCCCCTCCTACTCACACTCTCTCTACCTGTAATCCTACCTATTTTAAACAGTCTCTTACCCTTCTCAATATGTACAACACTCACCTTCCTCTCCTACTACTATCTCTTCTAACTTTTCTTTCTTGCACCTACCTAATAACCTACTATGAGCAACCATTAAATGCTAATGTTAACATTCCACATAGACATACACTAATCACCCCCCCATCTACACTCTCAACACATCTTAGTTTAACATATTGTAACACATATATTGAATCTAAATATCATCGTCTCTCACATATCAAATACCTTATTCATAGACACACAAAATACTTCTTCTTTCTCAAACCTTCTCAATTAACTCACCTTATTCATAGTCTACAATTACTTGATGGGGACATCCACCCCAACCCAGGCCCATACACCTCAACAACATCCCCTAACTCCCAACAAACAAAAACTACTCCTTCACCTGATTCTAAACCTCCTAAATCTCTTACAATAGCTCATCTTAACATCCGTAGCATTTGCAACAAACTCCCAGCTCTTCATGCCCTTCTAGAAGTCCAACAATTTGACATTCTCTGTCTTACAGAAACTTGGCTCAAACCCTCAATAAATGATTGTGAAATCATCCCCCCTGGCTACAACATCCTAAGACAAGACCATCTTAATAAAAAAGGTGGTGGTGTAGCTATTCTCTTTAAATCTGGACTGGATGTTAACAAATTGGCCCAAAACCCTCCATTTAACACAAACGCTGAACTTATTATTTCAAAACTCTCCATTAACTCACACAAAACTATTAATATTATCTGTACCTATCTTCCCCCAGGCAACAACCCCCCCATATTAGAAAACCTACTTAACTGGTTTGCTACTAGTCTTCCTCAAGAAACCATATTACTAGGTGACTTCAATATTGACTGGAATGTCTGTAACCAAACTAATCCATCCACCCTTATCAACCTGCATGGATTCCACCAAACCATCAACTCCACAACTAGAACAAATAAGAGCAATAACAAAGATACCATACTTGACTGGATCTTGACAAATAGTCCCCAACAAATATATTCTACAGGTACCCTCCCAGATGACCTTAGTGACCACTCTCTCACCTACATCATTAGGCACAAAACTCACCTAAAACCACCTCCCCTAATTCGTTTATCTCGTAGCAAAAAACACTTTGACCCTCATCAGTTTCAAAATGACCTCAGCCTGGTTAACTGGTCTCCTCTCAAAACTCTCCCAAATTGATGATGCTGTCAACCACTTTAATAAAACCTTTCTTACTATTTTAGATCAACATGCACCCATGTGATCTATTCACATGAAACATAATACAGCCCAATGGCTTACAACCAACACAAAACAGCTTATTCATAATAGGAATAAGGCCTGGTCTCTGTGGCGAACCTCCAAAGACCCCAGTGACCACCTTAGCTTCAAACAAAAAAGGAACATGACAAAGTTAGCTATTATAAAAGATAAAAAAAACTTTTTCACCCAGCTACAGCAATCCTCCCACCACCATCCACACAAATTTTGGAGATCTATTAACACACTTCTTTCCCCCAGAAAAGTTGAAACTCCCAATCCACTTGGTTCCTGCCATGACTCTCCCTTACAAACAGCTAATGCTTTCAATAACTTCTTTACATCTACAATACTCAACCTGGCTAACCAACAAACACCTGACCCCTCGTTATTGGGTAACCCAAGCTTCTCTCCTCCACTTATGCAACTTAAACCCATATCCACCTCCTATATTCTGAATTTACTTAAAAAACTTAAAGCTTCTACCCCATCAGCTGACAAACTCCCAGCTGAATATCTCCAGCTAGGAGCCAAAGCAGTTGCCTACCCAACCTCTATACTCATAAACAGAACCATAATAGAAAGTACTGTACCTTCCCTCTGGAAAATCTCACACATCATCCCCCTCTTCAAAGGAGGCAACTCATTTGAATACTCTAACTACCGACCTATAGCACTGCTATCACCTATTGCAAAAATTATGGAGAAATGCATCCACAAACAGTTACTAAATCACCTCCTTTCTAATAATCTCCTTGCTAACTGCCAACATGGCTTTCGTCCTTACCATAGCACCACCACAGCCTTATTATCCTTTATTGACTCCATTAATATTAAACATAATAGCAATCTTCTTTCATCAGCATTCTTTGTAGACCTGTCTAAAGCCTTTGATATGGTGAACCACCAACTCCTCCTACATCGCCTAACATCTCTCTCTCTCTCAATAATCTTGCCTTAACTTGGTTCACCTCCTATCTTCAAAACCGGAAACAAGCTGTTTTATGGAACAATAATCTCTCTGAACTTCTGCCCACCACCTTAGGGGTCCCTCAAGGCTCCATCTTACGTCCTCTTTTATTTTCCATCTTTATTAATGACTTGCATCTTGCCACACCCAAAACTACTTGTATTCAGTATGCGGATGACACCACCATCATTTGCTCTGCCACAAACCAAGATGACCTTCATTACCTTACCCAAAAGACATTTACTGCTATTGAGCAATGGTTCTCTAACCATTGTCTTCTCTTAAACCCTAAGAAAACTAAACTTCTCCTCTTCTTACCTACACACCTGTCCCCCTCTATTAATCTCACAATTACATCTAACAATGGCACCCTTATCTCTCCTGACCAAACTACCAAACTATTGGGTATTACAACTGACAACCTACTAAAATTTGATTTTCACATCAACTCCACCATAAAATCAACCAATAGAAAACTAGGTTCTCTTTATAGAATCAAAACTTTCCTAACCCCTGAAGCAAGAACTACCATAGCAAAAACACGTTATCTCCACTTTACTATATGCCTCCCCCATTTATACTAATCTATCTAAACATAACATTAATAAGCTCACAACAGCCTACAACAACATTGTGAGATTTGCCACTGCCTCTCCATATAAAACACATCACTGTCTGAACCTCTCCAACCTAGGATGGCTTGAATTACCTCACCTAATACAGTACTATCAGCTTACAATTGCCCGCAAAGCTCTTTACCATCCTGAAAAACATACCCATGCTCTCCACCCTTATAAAACCCTACAACAACTTAAAAAACGTATGCTCTTCCAATAAAATACTGATTCAAACATCTCTTGCAAAGAATACAGCAGGTGACTCCATATTCTCCAACTCAGTTGGTAAAATCTGGAACCAACTTCCACTAGACATTTTAGTCCAGACTTCCACTTCACTATTTAAGACTAAACTAAAACTCTTTCTTACTTTAACACTGGCTTTGCTCTTGCATCAATCCCAGTTGAACTAGCTCCTCTTACACCTCCTATTCTCCCCTTTATCCCTCATACTTTCTCCTATATCTATTTCTTCAATCTTATATATTTGTTTTCCCTTTGACCTGAAACTTTACTATCTTTACTAAATAACTGTATTTCTCTAGTAACACTCTTCTTAACTTTTCTTAAAAAAGAACTTAATTCTTCTCTCCCTTTTCTTCCCTTACCATACTTAAACATTTTCCTTGTCTCTCTATCCCCCTTTTTTTTGTAACTTTTTGAAATTGTTATTACTGTCTTTCTGATTTGTTAGTTATATCCTTTTTTGATTTTTCAACCATTGTTAATTTTTTAATTGTTACCATGTAGTAGATAGCGGAGCTTTTCTCCTCGGGCCTCCACTGAAAATGGACTTACATCCAGTTGGACTAGCCCGGTTAACAAATGTAAATAAATAAATAAATAAATAAATATGTATATATGTAGATGGGTCTACCTGATAACACTGACATGCAAAAACACCGACAACAAAATCACCGACACCACAAAACCGAAAGTTCAGAAACACAAAACTTCACATGCCTGACAAACCACAACCCTGACAATCAACAAACAAAACAAATCACCTGTCCAAAAAGCACACACACAACAGAAGTACACCAAAAACCTTACAAATCTACACTAAACCTTACATACACAACTATCTATGCACTAACCTTAACCCAAACCCTAACCCAAAGGTCCGCCACCATTGCACACTCACCTAACCCGCACCCTAACCCTAACTCACTTAACCTGCCCCTAATCCTACAGTCTGCCACTATCACACACTCACCTGACCTGCGCCCTAACCCTAACTCACTTAATCCACCCCTAACCCTAACCCCACACTTACCTTAACATGTCGGTGTTCTCAGCGTCGGGATTTTCAACTGTCGATCATCTCCGTTGTCGATCTT